>NC_079423.1:201375-261375 GCF_026213295.1 Gadus chalcogrammus
TTTATAAACCTAGAGAACAGCCTCCACAATAATCAAAAACACCCCTGACAACATATAAGCTTTAAGCCCAGTTCAGACCAAAGATTCACCTTGCAACGACTTGCAACTCGCAACTCCTTGCGACTCCTTGCGACGAGACGGGCTGCAACGTTCTAAAACTGGGCCGTTCACACTGGCTGCAACGCGCTGCAACGGGCTGCGATGCTAGGTGGTTTCCCTAGCAGCTGTGAACGCTCTGGCACAGCTGAGAGCCGCAACAGCATTATTTGCGTAGGTTAGGTTAGATTAGTTAGGTTTGCTATTAGTTTTATTTTTATTTTGCTTGAGAGTAGGCTAGAGTTACTGTGTTTTGTCATTCTCCGGATATCGGCTATTTCAATCGGATATTTTTATGCTGGAGTGGACAGTACGGTACCGGGAGAGTAAGGCTGTGACGTACAAGTTGTTCTGTGCTGTGATTGGCTGAAGAGAAATAGTTCAATTGCAGCGTTCTAAAACTGGACCTTAATAATAATAATAATAATACATTTAATTTAGAGGCGCCTTTCAAAACACCCAAGGTCACCTTACAGAGCATATAGTCATCATACATATTTAAAAAAAAAAAAGACATTGTGGAAAAAATAAATAAATAAATAAATAAACAAGCAATAAGAAATAAATAAAACAAAAACAAGACAAAACAAAACAAAAAAAAACAATCAAAACAGTGATCAGTTAGACGTTGTGTGCGAGTTTGAACAGGTGAGTTTTGAGTTGTGACTTGAAGGTTGTAATGGTGTCTGACTGTTTTATGTGTGGGGGGAGGGAGTTCCAGAGCCTGGGTGCTGAACAGCTGAATGACCGGGCACCCATTGAAGTGAGTCGTGATGTGGGGATACATAGTAATCCAGCAGAGGTTGAGCGGAGGGAGCGGGAGGGAGTGTATTCTTGGAGGAGGTCGCAGAGATAACTGGGGGCTAGGTTGTGGAGAGCTTTGTAGGTGAGGAGTAGGGTTTTGTATTGGATGCGGTAGTGTACTGGGAGCCAGTACAAACCTTGCGATTTCCACAGCATTAAGAAGACCCGTGTAATATAAGGGATAATGTATAGAACGCCGGTCATTATCGGGAAAATAAATAAAATAATGACCTGTGGTAGGAGGGGCATTAATGACCGCTAGGGGGGGCACGGCCCCCAAATGCCCCCCCTTAGCGCCGACACACCACACAAAGCTACAGCCAAGCCACGCTTAGTCACGCAACTCCTGCTACAGCAAAGCCATACTGCGCCTGCCTCGGCTACGCTACGCTACAGCCGAACCACGCTGCTCCACGCCAAGGCCGTGCTCTGCCCAGGACCCCGCCTTGCCCTTGCCCTTGACATTGCCCCTACCCTCGCCGTGGCCCTTGCCCGTAAGTTGCATTGTTCCCTCCCGTTTTTTGGACTTCTTATTGGACATTTTCCCGGTCGCTGCGACCACTAGTTCTCTATTCCCCTGGACTTCAGTGCCCCAGTGCCTCGCCAAGCTCCTTAGTTTCCCCCACTGCTGCTGTCCCGGCCAGCGCCCGTGACAGCTGAGTTTACCCAGTTCACCCAGTAAGGGGGCTGAGTTTACCAAGTTTACCGAGTTTACCCAGTAAAGGGGCTGACTTGCAGTTTTCTGAGGTTGTTCGCTAACTGAAGGCTTTATTGGTTTCTTAAATAATAAACTCAACATGCAACAACTTTGACAGTGGAATGACGTTATAACATGACTTTCTAAGAGAAGAACGACTTTATAATGACTTTTTAACAGCAGAATGACTTTATAACTTTAGAATACAACAGTAGAATCCTACTTAATAACGGTAGAATCACCTTATATTAATAGAATGATTTTATAACAGTATAATTACTTGATAACAGTATAATATAACAGTAGAATTACCTTATAACAGTAGAATGACTTTATAATGACTTTATAACAGTAGAATATAACAGTTTAATGACGCTATAACATGCCTTTATAACAGTAGAATGGCTTTATAAAAGTATAATGAAATTATACCAGTAAAATGACCTTATAAAATGACTTTATAACAGTAGAATTACCTTATAACCTGACTTTATAACAGTAGAATGACTTAATAATGACTTTATAACAGTAGAATGACTATAACATGACTTTATTACAGTAGAATGACTTTATAACATGACTTTATAACAGTAGAATGACCTTATAATAAGACTTTATATCAGTAGAATGACTTTATAACATTACTTTATTTTCACTAGCTCTGAGCAGCACCAAGCACATGTGGTGCATGTGATAAACATACAATCATGCTCGCCTCACGGTAGCACATCAAGCAGAACGCCCTCCCATAAACCCTGAGTATGCTAGAACAAATACAAATTCTAGCAGACTAGTATTGAGACTCAATGCTAAGGCTGCAGGTGTTTTGGCCAGCAGTCGATTACTATGGCTTTCAGATCAGTGTTAATGCTAACAGAGAAGTGCAATGGGAAGATCTGTTATATGGCTAGCAGGTAAGTGCTGGGGCTAGCAGGTCAGTGCTGAGACTAGCAGGTCAGTGCTTGGGCTAGCAGGTCAGTGCTGAGGCTAGTAGGTCAGTGCTGAGGCTAGCAGGTCAGTGCTGGGGCTAGCAGGTCAGTGCTGGGGCTAGCAGATCAGTGCTGGGGCTAGCAGGTCAGTGCTGGGGCTAGCAGGTCAGTGCTGAGGCTAGCAGGTCAGTGCTGGGGCTAGCGGGTCAGTGCTGAGGCTAGCAGGTCAGTGCTGAGGCTAGCAGGTCAGTGCTGAGGCTAGCAGGTCAGGGCTAGCAGGTCAGTGCTGAGGCTAGCAGGTCAGTGCTGAGGCTAGCAGGTCAGTGCTGGGGCTAGCAGGTCAGTGCTGGGGCTAGCAGGTCAGTGCTGGGGCTAGCAGGTCAGTGCTGGGGCTAGCAGGTCAGTGCTGAGGCTAGCAGGTCAGTGCTGGGGCTAGCAGGTCAGTGCTGGGGCTAGCAGGTCAGTGCTGGGGCTAGCAGGTCAGTGTTGGGGCTAGCAGGTCAGTGCTGGGGCTAGCAGGTCAGTGCTGGGGCTAGCAGGTCAGTGCTGGGGCTAGCAGGTCAGTGCTGGTCCAGGGGGATTCGGCCTCTCTCTTGTTTAGCGATGTTGTTAAGAAGGAGGCCAGAGTCAGCGTGTCCCCAAGGGGGACGCTCTATAGAGATAGATTCTATCTATATATCTCTATGTATATCTCTACATAACCCAATATATATATTATTTATATATATGTATGTTTTATATATATATATATATATAGATAGATTTATATCTATGTCTATATATAGATAGAGATATATATATAGATAGAGATATATAGATAGATATCTATCTATTATATATATATATATATATATATATATATATATATATATATATATATATATATATATATAGACATAGATATATATATATGTATGCATATATATATGTATGTGTATATATATATATGTATATATATATATATATATATATATAGACACATATATATATATATGTGTATATATATATATATAGACATATATATATATATATATATATATATATGTGTATATATATATATAGACATATATATGTGTGTGTGTGTGTGTATATATATATGTATGTGTATGTATGTATATATATATATATGTATATATATATATGTATATATGTGTGTGTGGAAATATATATATATATCTAGAGATATATATAAATATATATTTATACAACGGGGGGCCTAAATTCAGCGATCTGATTGGTTCCTAACTGTTGTATAATGAGCGTATACATAACTGCTATGACGCCCGATCATTTTGTGAATGTATCACTCCGCGCCTTGAAGTGGAAACCGTTCCAACCGTTCTCTCGGAGGGACGCTAAAGTGTGTTGCATAGCGACCGTCGTGCATTTTGAAGGCAGCCAGGAGGGACTACTTTTTGGTAGTCTTTAATAAAACGGCTACTTTGACTTTCTTGGTTTCTTTTTAAATGTAGTGTGTCTATGACTTTCGTTTCGCCATAACAGTAACCGTTGTATAAAAGCAATAGATCACTTCAGTCAGTGGCATGTGCTCATTATACCACTGTGAAGGGGGTCGCCGGCCCTCCACTGTGCGTCGGGGCCGGACAACGCCCCTTAACAGTGGTATAATGAGCACATACCACAGCCTGGCATGATCTATTGCTTAAATATATACTGTAGTACATTGCCTGCTGATGGCCGTTGTTAGCGATTAAAACACCAGTGGCCAGTGACCAGTATGGCCAGTGAGAGTGACCCGTAGGTCCAGTGACCAGTAGGTCCAGTGATCAGTGGGTCCAGTGACAGTGACCAGTAGGTCCAGTGACAGTGACCAGTAGGTCCAGTAACGGTGACCAGTAGGTCCAGTGACAGTGACCAGTATGGTCAGTGACCAGTAGGTCCAGTGACAGTGACCAGTGGGTCCAGTGATAGTGACCAGTAGGTCAAGTGACCATTAGGTCCAGTGACCAGTAGGTCCAGTGACCAGTGGGTCCAGTGACAGTGACCAGTAGGTCCAGTGACCATTAGGTCCAGTGACCAGTAGGTCCAGTGACCAGTGGGTCCAGTGACAGTGACCAGTAGGTCCAGTGACAGTGACCAGTATGGTCAGTGACCAGTGGGTCCAGTGACCAGTATGGCCAGGGACCAGTGGGTCCAGTGACAGTGACCAGTGTGTCCAGTGACCAGTAGGTCCAGTGACCAGTAGGTCCAGTGACCAGTGGGACCAGTGGGTCCAGTGACAGTGAACAGAGGGTCCAGTGACCAGTGGGTCCAGTGACCAGTAGGTCCAGTGACCAGTAGGACCAGTGACCAGTAGGTCACTGGTCAGAGCCTCAGACCACTGAGCTGCACATGAACCTGTCCATCGTCTTCTGAGCTTGTACTTCAGTATAATCTCTATGCTCTCTATCTCTATGCCCTAGTTAACGGGTTAGGGTTAGATCTCTATGTCCTAGGTAACGGGTTAAGGTTAGATCTCCATGTCCTAGGTAACGGGTTAGGGTTAGGTCTCTATGTCCTAGTTAACGGGTTAGGGTTAGGTCTCTATCTCTATGTCCTAGGTAACGGGTTAAGGTTAGGGTTAGGTCTCTATGTCCTAGTTAACGGGTTAGGGTTAGGTCTCTATCTTTATGTCCTAGTTAACGGGTTAGGGTTAGATCTCTATCTCTATGTCCTAGTTAACGGGTTAGGGTTAGATCTCTATGTCCTAGTTAACGGGTTCGGGTTAGATCTCTATGTCCTAGTTAACGGGTTAGATCTCTATCTCTATGTCCTAGTTAACGGGTTAGGGTTAGATCTCTATCTCTATGTCCTAGTTAACGGGTTAGAGCTCTATCTCTATGCCCTAGTTAACGGGTTAGGGTTAGATCTCTATCTCTATGCCCTAGTTAACGGGTTCGGGTTAGATCTCTATGTCCTAGTTAACGGGTTAGATCTCTATCTCTATGCCCTAGTTAACGGGTTAGGGTTAGATCTCTATGTCCTAGTATGTGAGCGGGTCTCTGGTCCCCCGGGCTCCAGCCAGGCTCCTGGGTAAGTGGTCCTGGGGCGGGGGGAGGTCGCGCGGCGGGCCCCGCGGCGGGCCCCCTGCGTGGGGGCGTGGCCTGCTGGCCGCCTCCCTCATTGGCTGAGCCCCTCCACTCCCAGGGGTCCCTGCACTCTGAGGGCCCTTGGGCCCCCGACCAGACCCGCTGCCGGGACTGCCTGCAGGGGGGTCGGGAGGAGGGCCGGGGGGGGCGCGGCTCTTCTCCGTGATGGCGAGCCACTTGGCCCGCGTCAGGGCGCTCTTAGGGGACACAGCGGGCGCCCCGGCATCGGGGCCGTGCCCCCCCGGGCCCCGCCTCACCGCTGGGGGGCCCTGGGCCGCCTCAGAGCCCCCCTCTCTCCTTCGGTCCGTCACTCTCTGTTGCCATGTCGACCCCGGCTCCTTGGGGCCCTGGCCGGCGCGGGGCAGGGTGTGGCTGAAGGTCACCATGGTCTCCCTGGGGGCCCTGAGCTCCGCCTCCAGGCTGGCCCTCTGCAGGCCCCCCGCGGGCCCCCCGCCCGACCCCGGGGCCCCCTCCGCCCCACCGGGGGCCCCCTCCGCCCCACCGGGGGCCCCACAGATCTGGTCGTTGCTCTGGGAGGCGGAGGCGGGGCCCCTGTTGTAGACCGAGTCGTGGCCGCGCTCGGCGAGGGCCCTCAAGGCGTCGGGGGGGGCCGGGCCCCCGGGGGGCGCCGCCTCCAGGGGCCGGAAGTTACCCACAGCATGACAGGCCTGTGGACCAGGAGAAGGAGACCATGTGGGGGTTAGTCTGTACCAGGTGAGGGTTAGTGGTCACCAGGTGAGGGTAAGTCTGTACCAGGTGAGGGTTAGTGGTGATCAGGTGAGGGTTAGTTACCAGGTGAGGGTTAGTGGTGACCAGGTTACGGTTAGTCTGTACCAGGTGAGGGTTAGTGGTGACCAGGTGGGGGTTATTCTGTACCAAGTGAGGGTTAGTGGTAACCAGGTGAGGGTTAGTCTGTACCAGGTGACGGTTAGTGGTTACCAGGTGAGGGCTAGTCTGTACCAGGTGCGGGTTAATGGTTACCAGGTGAGGGTTAGTTACCAGGTAGGCAGCGATGAAGGCCCCGATGAGGCCCCCAGCCCAGACGTCGTGGGCGTGGCTGCGGTGCCGCGTCACCTGGGTCAGCCCCGCCAGGCCGGCCGCCAGCCAGAACCCCAACACCAGGACCGGCTTCAGCAGCCGCGGGCAAGCCGGAACCGCCTGGTCCAGGTACATCTGAGGACCAGGAGAGACTCACTGGGACCAGGAGAGACCCACTGGGACCAGGAGAGACCCACTGGGACCAGGAGGGTCAGACCTCTGGTACCAGGAGAGTCAGACCGCTGGTACCAGGAGAGTCAGACCGCTGGTACCAGGAGAGTCAGATCTCTGGTACCAGGAGAGAAACTCTGGGACCAGGGGAGACTCACTGGGACCAGGAGAGACTCACTGGGACCAGGAGAGACCCACTGGGACCAGGAGGGTCAGACCTTTGGTACCAGGAGAGTCAGACCACTGGTACCAGGAGAGAGTCAGGCCCCTGGTACCAGGAGAATCAGACCTCTGGTACCAGGAGAGAGACTCTGGGACCAGGGGAGACTTACGGGGAACAGGAGAGACCCACTGGGACCAGGAGAGACTCACTGGGACCAGGAGAGTCAGACCTCTGGTACCAGGAGAGTCAGACCTCTGGTACCAGGAGAGAGTCAGGCCCCTGGTACCAGGAGAGTCAGGCCCCTGGTACCAGGAGAGTCAGGCCCCTGGTACCAGGAGAGAGTCAGACCGCTGGTACCAGGAGAGAGTCAGAACCCTGGTACCAGGAGAGTCAGGCCCCTGGTACCAGGAGAGAGTCAGGCCCCTGGTACCAGGAGAGAGTCAGGTCCCTGGTACCAGGAGAGAGTCAGAACCCTGGTACCAGGAGAGAGTCAGACCCCTGGTACCAGGAGAGAGTCAGACCCCTGGTACCAGGAGAGTCAGGCCCCTGGTACCAGGAGAGTCAGGCCCCTGGTACCAGGAGAGAGTCAGGCCCCTGGTACCAGGAGAGAGTCAGACCGCTGGTACCAGGAGAGAGTCAGACCGCTGGTACCAGGAGAGTCAGGCCCCTGGTACCAGGAGAGAGTCAGGCCCCTGGTACCAGGAGAGGGTCAGACCCCTGGTACCAGGAGAGAGTCAGACCCCTGGTACCAGGAGAGAGTCAGGCCCCTGGTACCAGGGGAGAGTCAGACCTCTGGTACCAGGAGAGAGTCAGGCCCCTGGTACCAGGAGAGAGTCAGGCCCCTGGTACCAGGAGAGAGTCAGACCTCTGGTACCAGGAGAGAGTCAGGGCCCCTGGTACCAGCAGCCGTGGGGAGGCCGGGACCGCAGACCTGTCCGCAGTTCATGTACATCTGAGACCAGGACGACGTGATAATGTGGTGATGTGGTCTCCATGGAAACACGTTATGTTCTATTATATTATCCAGGGTGACATATGTTATTTAATGTTATATTTTCCACAGTTACAAATGTTATGTTCTTATATTCTACATGCAGACTGAAGATTGTGTGTGTGTGTGTGTGTGTGTGTGTGTGTGTGTGTGTGTGTGTGTGTGTGTGTGTGTGTGTGTGTGTGTGTGTGTGTGTGTGTGTGTGTGTGTGTGTGTGTGTTGTACTTGCAGAAACATAAACAGCAGCGAAGGCTGCCAGAGTTGCATGCTGGGATGGGAATGTCTTCCTGTGTAAGAAGAAGAGGGTTAGTTAGGGTTAGCTAGGGCAGGTTGTGGTTGGTTAGGGTTAGCTAGGGTGGGTTATGGTTGGTTAGGGTTATCTAGGGTAGGTTAGTACTGGCTTAGTACCAGGGTTAATAGTACTGGTTTAGTACCAGGGATGAATAGTACTGGTTTAGTACTATTAATAGTACTAAGGGTTAATAGTAGTAGTAGTAGTGATAGGGTTAGTGCTGGTTAGTACTAGGGTTAGTAGTACTGGTTAGTACCAGGGTTAATAGTAGTAGTAGTGATAGGGTTAGTGCTGGTTAGTACTAGGGTTAGTAGTACTGGTTTAGTACTAGGGTTAGTAGTACTGGTTAGTACTAGGGTTAGTAGTACTGATTAGTACCAGGGTTAATAGTACTGGTTTAGTAGTACTGGTTAGTACTAGGGTTAGTAGTATTGGTTAGTACCAGGGTTAATAGTACTGGTTTAGTACTAGGGTTAATAGTACTGGTTTCGTACTAGGGTTAGTAGTAGTAGTAGTGATAGGGTTAGTGCTGGTTAGTACCCGGGTTAGCGTACCTGGCGGTGAGGATAGCGTGCCGGTCGTGCCCGGAGCAGATGTCCTGGTGGACGAAGGGGTTGAGGTCACAAGGGACACTGAGCAGGGTGTAGTTGGGCTGGCACACGGTCAGGAAGAACGGGGCGTGGTACCCGGTGGAGAGCTGGAGGACATCCGTGACCAGAGCCGTCGCACACAGCCCGAACACATGGACGCCTAGGGTCAGAGGGCAGAGGTCACAGCTCGAACACATGGACCCCTGGGGTCAGAGGGCAGAGGTCACAGCCCGAACACATGGACCCCTGGGGTCAGAGGGCAGAGGTCACAGCCCGAACACATGGACCCCTGGGGTCAGAGGGCAGAGAGCACTGCACTCTCCCCAAGGCTCTGTACTGGGACCCCTTCTGTTCTAACTATAAACCACATCATTGGGCTGGGGGAAGGGGCTAGGGGTTAGGGTTAGGGGCTAGGGGTTAGGGGTTAGGGGCTAGGGGTTAGTGGCTAGGGGTTAGGGGCTAGGGGTTAGTGGCTAGGGGTTAGGTGGTAGTGGTTAGGGGCTAGGGGTTAGTGGCTAGGGGTTAGTGGCTAGTGGTTAGGGGCTAGGGGTTAGTGGCTAGTGGTTAGGGGCTAGGGGTTAGTGGCTAGTGGTTAGGGGCTAGGGGTTAGTGGCTAGTGGTTAGGGGTTAGTGGCTAGTGGTTAGGGGTTAGTGGCTAGGGGTTAGGGGCTAGGGGTTAGTGGCTAGGGGGTAGTGGTTAGGGGTTAGTGGCTAGGGGTTAGTGGCTAGTGGTTAGGGGCTAGGGGTTAGTGGCTAGTGGTTAGGGGCTAGGGGCTAGGGGTTAGGCGTTAAGGGGTTAAGGGGTTAGGCGTTAAGGGGTTAAGGGGGTTAGGGGTTAAGAGGTTAGGGATTAGGGGCTAGGGGTTAGGGGTTAAGGGGTTAGGGGTTGGGGGTTAAGAGGTTAGGGGTTAAGGGGTTAGGGGTTCCTGTACCTACGAAGCGCATGGTTCTCCTGAGGAAGGAGTTGAAGCTGCAGCCCCCTGCGGGCCTGTGGAGGGCGTAGACCAGCCCCTCCCCCACCATGATCTGGAACACATCAGCCAATCACAACCACGTGCTGAGCAGTGAAGGGTGTTGAGTGTGAGTTGTGATGAGTGTGTGTTTTGAGTGTGTGTTGTGTGTTTTGTGTGTGTGTGTGTGTGTTCTGTATTGAGTGTGTGTGTTGTGTTTCTTGTATGTTATGTGTTATGTTGTGTGTTGTGTACGTCTTGTGTGTGTGGTGTTTTGTGTTATTTGTGTCTTGCGTGTGTGTTGAGTGTGTCTGTTGTGTTGTGTTAGTGTGTGTAATGTGTGTTGTGTTGTGTGTCCCGACCGTGGCAGCGGGTCCAGCGAAGGCGAGGCTGAGCAGCATCAGCAGGGGGACGGCCTCCGTACCCGGGCCCACGTAGGGGAGGCTGAGGCTGGGCTGGTGGCAGCGGTACCCCCCCTGGGCAGGCTGGAGCTCCAGCAGGTACAGCGACAGCATGGAGGACACTACGATGGGGAGCTAACAGCACAGGCATGGAGGACGCTACGATGGGGAGCTAACAGCACAGGGATGGAGGACGCTACGATGGGGAGCTAACAGCACAGGGATGGAGGACGCTACGATGGGGAGCTAACAGCCCAGGGATGGAGGACGCTACGATGGGGAGCTAACAGCACAGGGACAGCATGGAGGACGCTACGATGGGGAGCTAACAGCACAGGCATGGAGGACGCTACGATGGGGAGCTAACAGCACAGGCATGGAGGACGCTACGATGGGGAGCTAACAGCACAGGGACAGCATGGAGGACGCTACGATGGGGAGCTAACAGCACAGGCATGGAGGACGCTACGATGGGGAGCTAACAGCACAGGGATGGAGGACGCTACGATGGGGAGCTAACAGCACAGGGATGGAGGACGCTACGATGGTGCCTGGTTGCTAGGTAACCCATGCTCCCAGAATGTTGCTACGTAACCATTGCTGCCTGGTTGCTAGGTAACCCATGCAGCCAACATGTTGTTAGGTAACTGAGGAGATAGAGTGTCAATAGGTGTGATTGAGGGAAGTCAAAGAGGGATGATAGGAGTGATAGATAACTGATATAGTGTTAGAGGAGTGATAGAGGAGTGAGAGAGGGGTGAGAGAGGGGCGATAGAGGGGTGAGAGAGGAGTGATAGAGGGGTGTTAGAGGAGTGTTAGAGGAGTGATAGAGGAGTGATAGAAGGGTGATAGAGGGGGGTGAGAGAGGGGTGAGAGAGGAGTGATAGAGGGGTGTTAGAGGGGTGAGAGAGGGGTGAGAGAGGGGCGATAGAGGGGTGAGAGAGGAGTGATAGAGGGGTGTTAGAGGAGTGTTAGAGGAGTGATAGAGGAGTGATAGAAGGGTGATAGAGGGGGGTGAGAGAGGGGTGAGAGAGGAGTGATAGAGGGGTGAGAGAGGGGTGAGAGAGGGGCGATAGAGGAGTGATAGAGGGGTGAGAGAGGAGTGATAGAGGGGTGTTAGAGGAGTGTTAGAGGAGTGATAGAGGAGTGATAGAAGGGTGATAGAGGGGGGTGAGAGAGGGGTGAGAGAGGAGTGATAGAGGGGTGTTAGAGGGGTGAGAGAGGGGTGTTAGAGGAGTGGGAGAGGGGTGGGAGAGGGGTGAGAGAGGGGTGAGAGAGGAGTGATAGAGGGGTGTTAGAGGGGTGAGAGAGGAGTGGGAGAGGGGTGAGAGAGGGGCGATAGAGGGGTGAGAGAGGGGTGAGAGAGGGGTGAGAGAGGAGTGATAGAGGGGTGAGAGAGGGGTGTTAGAGGAGTGATAGAGGGGTGAGAGAGGGGTGAGAGAGGAGTGATAGAGGGCTGTTAGAGGGGTGAGAGAGGAGTGGGAGAGGGGTGAGAGAGGAGCGATAGAGGGGTGAGAGAGGAGTGATAGAGGGGTGAGAGAGGAGTGATAGAGGGGTGAGAGAGGAGTGATAGAGGGGTGAGAGAGGAGTGATAGAGGGGTGAGAGAGGGGTGAGAGAGGAGTGATAGAGGGGTGAGAGAGGAGTGATAGAGGGGTGAGAGAGGGGTGAGAGAGGAGTGATAGAGGGGTGAGAGAGGAGTGATAGAGGGGTGTTAGAGGAGTGATAGAAAGGTGAGAGAGGGGTGATAGAGGGGTGGGAGATCGAGGTGAGAGAGGGGGGATGGAGGGGAGAGAGGGGGGATGGAGGGGAGATAGAGGGGAGATAGAGGTGAGAGAGGGGGGATGGAGGGGAGATAGAGGTGAGAGAGGGGGGATGGAGGGGAGAGAGGGGGGATGGAGGGGAGATAGAGGGGGGATGGAGGGGAGAGAGGGGAGATAGAGGGGGGATGGAGGGGAGAGAGGGGGGATGGAGGGGAGATAGAGGTGAGAGAGGGGAGATAGAGGGGAGATAGAGGGGAGAGAGGGGAGATAGAGGGGAGATAGAGGTGAGAGAGGGGGGATGGAGGGGAGATAGAGGGGAGATAGAGGGGAGATAGAGGTGAGAGAGGGGAGATAGAGGGGAGATAGAGGGGAGAGAGGGGAGATAGAGGTGAGAGAGGGGGGATGGAGGGGAGATAGAGGGGAGATAGAGGGGAGAGAGGGGAGATAGAGGGGAGATAGAGGGGAGATGGAGGTATTATCCTCACCTCCACAAAGTAGAAGCAGGGAAGCAGCGTAAGGCCGTCTTTAGGAGCCATCTTCATCTTCATCATCACCTCCACAGTTGCACTGTAACACCCCAAGAATATGTTGGGTGTGTATAATTAGTACCAACAAGTAGAACAGTTCTGCATTGGTTTAGTGTGTTTTGGTGCATTGGAAATGAATATGATTCTTTAAATAATTAAATAAAATTGTAGGTGCAAAAAAAATCCATTATCCTTGGGTGTCTGAGTGGAGTTATTTATTGACGGCCCCTTCGTGAAAAGCAAGCAGTCAGGAGCCAGTGGGTGACCCTTGGTTGTCCGCCAAGACTGAGTGAAAGCACGGAATCGAATATCCAACAACACTCTAAGTTCACCACGGTCTGGTGACTAGGACCTTATGGAATAACTCCCTCACTGACGTGGGAGCGCAGTGAGGGACTCACCTCACCTGTTATGATGCGTCGCTCATTCCGCTTCGTCTGTCTGCCTCCCGCACGGTCACAGAGGGAGGTCCGTCCCACGCCTCCCTCCTCCTCCTCCCCTCTATCGTCTCTCCCTCCTCTTCCTCCCCTCTATTGTCTCTCCCTCCTCCTCCCCTCAGTCTCCCGGTAGCTCTCCTCTCCGTCTCCCAGTAGATCTCCCCTCCCTCCCCCCTCCGTCTCCCCGTAGATCTCCCCTCCCTCTCCTCTCCGTCTCCCGGTAGATCTCCCCTCCCTCTCCTCTCCGTCTCCCCGTAGATCTCCCCTCCCTCTCCTCTCCGTCTCCCGGTAGATCTCCCCTCCCTCCCCCCTCCGTCTCCCCGTAGATCTCCCCTCCCTCCCCCCTCCGTCTCCCCGTAGATCTCCCCTCCCTCTCCTCTCCGTCTCCCGGTAGATCTCCCCTCCCTCCCCCCTCCGTCTCCCCGTAGATCTCCCCTCCCTCTCCTCTCCGTCTCCCCGTAGATCTCCCCTCCCTCCCCCCTCCGTCTCCCCGTAGATCTCCCCTCCCTCTCCTCTCCGTCTCCCGGTAGATCTCCCCTCCCTCCCCCCTCCGTCTCCCGGTAGATCTCCCGTCCCTCCCCCCTCCGTCTCCCGGTAGATCTCCCCTCCCTCCCCTCTCCGTCTCCCCGTAGATCTCAATATCATCCCACTGCAGACGCAAATGGGCGTTCTCGTGTGGTGGGGGTTCCCGTTTACGCAGACTGGAACGCCCCCTTCTTATTCTTCGTCGCCTTTCTCGCTGAACTGTATTAAAATGACAGTGTACTACTCCGAAACCATGTAAATAGTGTTGTAAATAAACTTCCAAAGCTTTTCAAATCTTATTTGGAAAATAACTTCACAGGGTGTGTCTTTTTACAATTTATTCGTTACCAGCATTCGTAGTGTTGATCAGCAGTGAAATAGTCTGCTTTAAGACGTTGACGTCGCTTAGCAACCGAAGATGCTGGGGTTGACAAGTTACCGGACTACTACCCATGCAAGTGAACGGAGCGTTCCACGGCATTGAGAAGACCCGTGTAATAAAGGCCTATAAAATGTCTGTTTATGGCATAGATTTCTCCTCAAATTAGGCCAATAAAGCAATGATAACAAAAACAAAAAAAACACAAACGCTCGATCAAAGGCACGACCCGACAATCAAAACCCTCATTGTTTAACATGAATTGGCTAAACAAATGTAGCATATTTAAACACAATTCAAATTGTGCAGAGAATTATTTGATCAAACATGTTGGTGGGGCACAGTAACAGACAGGGGGTCTGAGGTTCTCCCACCCCCCCCCCCCAATAATTTTTTTGGAATTTAATAGATGTGATTTCCTGTATTCTGGTGCATTTTGGGGATGGCCACTACCTATTTACCTGCTTTTCATTCAGATTCATAGCCTACATCCTGACTTGCAGGGCCTGGACAAGCTTACACTGCATATACAGACCTACTTCATGGCCATTCCACCAGCCATTGCTATTTGACCCATTGTTGTTATTCTGATATTGAGACAAATCATGATCACTGTCCTATAGCGTCCATTTTTTGTGAGTCTCAATGTCTACTTGAAATGCAGTTAGAAATATGGGACAGTTGCTTCATTTTGTTTATATGCTACAGGCCGGAAGACTAAATTAATATGTAACTTACTTGCTCCTTTTAAGTATAACATTGCTTGGGGAGTCCAATTCCTCCACTGAAAAGGGTGGAAAGTGCTTACAACTCTCGGCTAGTTAGCGATCTATGACACTGTTGTTTTTTATTGGTCGTCATGAAAAAAAACATAAGGGATAACAGTGTCGTTTTTTATTGGTCGTCATGAAAAAAACATAATGGGTAACAGTGTCGTTTTTTATTGGTCGTCATGAAAAAAAACATATTTGAAATAAATAAATAATGTGTCCTTGGGAAATAATAGAAGTACACACATACATTTTAATGTCATGTATATCTTCTTTATTGATGATTGATTATTGTGTATTGTCATCGCCTCGCCTCAGTGGTGCAGTGGAGTGCATTCTGCCTAACCCACTGGAGACCGCGGCTCAATTTCTGAGGAAAACACAATATCTTTAATTTTAAACGTAATGCACTGCCATATACAGTATAACCTCAGACTTAATTCAATTACAAATCTCAGTGGGAAGTGGAGAGAGCTGTGAGCTAACCCCCTGGAGACCGTGGTTCAAGTCCGGTTGAGGCACTCTGTTGGAAGACACTTATTTCTATTTCATGCGAATTATAAAGTCAAGTATAACCATTGTGATGACTTTTTTCTGTGTCTTGATGGTGCATCGATAAGTTCGGAGGTTAATACTCTAAACAGCTCAGTTTCGGATCCCCGCAAAAACGTCGACAGGGGTACCACTGTTGTTTTTTATTGGTCGTCATGAAAAAAAACACAAGGGGTAACACTGTTGTTTTTTATTGGTCGTCATGAAGAAAACATAAGGGGTAACACTGTCGTTTTTTATTGGTCGTCATGAAAAAGAAAATAAGGGGTAACACTGTAGTTTTTTATTGGTCGTCATCAGGGCTGTAGTGGAGGGTAAACGCACGTAAACGCCGTTTACGCACCTCTGGAATTGAGGAAATAGCGTTTACGCACCTCTAAATAGCGTTTACGCACCTCAAAGTTCCCTGTGCCTTGTATTCTGCCGTTGGAATAATCGGAAATAAATTCAGCAACATTTTAAAACACCTAAGACAAGGTTTCATATTGTTGAACAAATAAACGCTGTAATCTGAATCATTTTCATCTGCGCTGTAGGCCTATGATATTATGGTCTGTGACCCTACAATCAGTGCCTTGCGGCTGCGGCAGCGACACCAATCAGGATCCAGGAAAATATGTAAACAGGAAGTATGTAAACACATGGCCCTGCGCGTTGTGGATTATCATGCCTGCCTACCTGTCAATAATTAGCCATGGATATCAGGCGATTTTTGAAGAGACCTTCGAGTGCTCCCACTCCAACAGATGCCCGAAAAAGGCCTCAAGTACAAAGTAAGACTGAAGATGATCAATTCACATGAGTTGTTTTTGTGATTTATAAATCAATTTTACTTGACGAACTATTAAGTGACTACGAGCATTCAGATTGGCCAATGCGTAGTCATGCTATCCGTGTACTGCCCACGTCAAAATGAGTGAAAGTCAGTCAGAGTTTTACTATCCATATTAAACTCCGGTTTCGGCGTATCAACTTCGCTATAGCTTGGTCGCTATGTTAAAGCCTCAATTTGGAGATGTGAGGTTGGCGGTTGCAGCCGTGGACTCAGCAGCTGAACCGTGGATCGGGCGGATGACGCGATAAAAAAATATATTTTAATTAAATTCGGGCGGTTGGCGGTTAAACCAATAAAAATATAAATATTTATAAATATTTGTATTTTATATATTATAAATATTTTTATTTTATTATTTATTTTCTTTAAATTTATTTTCCCAGCAAACTGGCCTGTTCCCTAGAGGAGCAGTATGGGGATTCCAAGTTGAAACAACTTGCCCAAAGGTTCAGACTTGATGACAGAAAAATTCTTGAAGGCTATAGGGATTTTAAGGATAACTCAAGCATCATTCCAGAAAACCTTGCACCACTCCTGAATATCGACCATCTCATTCCAGTTAGCACTGCTGAGTGTGAGAGGGGGTTCAGCCAAATGAACATCATTAGTGTGCCGTCTGCACTTGGTCACAGTGTCGTCCTTGATGTTTATTCAACTGAATGGCCCACCACTCAGCCACCACAAAGTTCAATCCAACACGTATGTGAAGTCCTGGCTGGTGAAGCACAGGGGAGCCATGAACTCCAGAACACGCCCCTGCAAGGCAGGACCTGACGTGGAGGACAAGGAGGCCCTCTGGGTACTACTGTGAAAAGCATGCATACTAATACACACACATACACGCATGCCATAGATAGATAGTTCTTAATCTACACATACTTTTCTTTACTGTTGAAATTTGAATAACTTGAATAAACTACAAACACATTCATTGACTATCATTGATTGATTTAATATGACTTTAATTGATAACATAATGGAATATAGCCAGGCTAGCCTTACAGAGTCGCAACACTTTGCGTTGCGTTGCGTTGTGTCGAGGTCGGTCTGATCAAAAAATTCATAGTTTACCCACCTCTAATTTGACCACTACAGCCCTGGTCGTCATGAAAAAAAACATAAGGGGTAACACTGTTGTTTTTTATTGTTCGTCATGAAAAAAAAACATAAAGGGTAACACTGTCGTCTTTGTCAAATAAAATATAAGGGGTAACACTGTTGTTTTTTATTGGTCGTCATGAAAAAAAACAAAAGGGAAATTATAGAAATACACACATACATTTTAACGTCATGCATATCCTCTTTATTGATTATTGATTATTGTGTATTTTCATCGCCTCAGTGGTGCAGTGGTGTGCACTCTGCCTAACCCACTGGAGACCGCGGCTCAATTTCTGAGGAAAACACAATATCTTTAATTTTAAACGTAATGCACTGCCATATACAGTATAACCTCAGACTTAATTCAATTACAAATCTCAGTGGGAAGTGGAGAGAGCTGTGAGCTAACCCCCTGGAAACCGGGGTTAAAGTCCGGTTGATGTCCTCTGCTGGAAGTCTCTTGTTTCTATTTCATGCGAATTATAAAGTCAAGTATAACCATTGTGATGAGGTTAGGTTGTTTTTTATTCGTCAACATGGAAAAAACATGAGGGGTAACTCTGTCGTTTTTTATCGGCCGTCATGAAATAAATATAAGGGGTAACACTGTCGATATTTATCAAATAAAACATAGGGGTAACACTGTTGTTTTTCTTTGGCCGTCATGAAAAAAAACACAAGGGGTAACACTGTCATTTTTTATTGGTCGTCATGAAAAAAAACATAAGGGGTAACACTGTTGATATTTATCAATTAAAACATAGGGGGAACACTGTCGTTTTTATCAAATGAAACATGAGGGGTGACACTGTCGTTTTTTATTGGTCGTCATGGCAAAAAACATATTTGAAAAATAAAGAAAATTGTAAAATATAAGGGGTAACACTGCTGTTTTTCATCAGTCGTCATGGGAAAAAAACATAAGGGGTAACACTGTCGTTTTTATCAAAAGATACGTAAAGGGTAAAACTGTTGTTCTTTATCTAATGAAACATGAGGGGTGACACTGTCGTTTTTTATTGGTCAACATGAAAAAAAACATAAGGGGTAACAGTGTCGTTTTTTATTGGTCGTCGTGAAAAAAAACATAAGGGGTAACACTTTTGTTTTTTATTGGTCGTCATGAAAAAAAAACATAAGGGGTAACACTGTTGTTTTTTATTGGTCGTCATGAAAAAAAACATAAGGGGAAACACTGCTGTCTTTTTCAAATAAAATATATGGGGTAACACTGTTGTTTTTCATCAGTCATCATGGGAAAAAAACATAAGGGCTAACACGTTTTTATCAAATGAAACCTAAAGGGTAACACTGTATAGAATAGAATAGAATAGAATAGAAACGCACACACGCACACACACACACGCACACACACACACACACACACACACACACACACACACACACACACACACACACACACACACACACACACACACACACACACACACACACACACACACACACACACTGGACGGGATTTCCGTTGCGATGGGTTTCCTCCATCAGCGACTTATACAATAAACAAATTATCTAAAACAAAACCCCTCTTTCATTTTAAAATAATATGAGCAAATATGTTGAATAGGCCTCCATCTTTGTTATACTTTTAAAATGTTCCTATATAGCCTATTTTATAGCTTACACACTGATATTTTAAAACAGGAATGCGAAATGCGAAATGCATCCTGGGATATTTAACGGTCCCAAGTCCACACCATGGACATATTGGGCTAGCCCCACCACTAAGTAAAATAATCTCCGTCCACTTCAACAGAGAAACACTCTGAGCATGCGCATTTCAATGTTTCAAGTCCAATACACATTGCATTGGGCTGGTGGGGCTAGAGCCCCTCTTGCCCCTCCAGACGAACTCAGCCGGAAGAAGCAAGCCAGGGTCGACTAAAAATTAAATAAAAGCGCCAAATTTATTTTATAGTACCCTCTGGGGAGATTATTTTTTAAAAATATATATATGTATAAAAAAATATATTCTATTTTTTATATATTTCATTTTTTTTCATTTTCTTTTCTTTTTTTCTTGTGAGAGTAGCGACTTGCCCCTAATGACCAGTCGCCACTGGTCATTCTGACCTGGGACATATAGAATTGTCGGTCCTCCTCATTTTTTTCCGGTCATTGACCGGTAATAACCGAAAACGGAAACTGCTATAAACCGGCCTAAGTAAAATTAAAAGTACTGGAGAGTAGTGAGGAGTACTGGGGAGTATAGAGGAGGACTGGGGAGTAGTGAGGAGTACTGGGGAATACAGAGGAGTACTGGAGAGTATAGAGGAGTACTGGGGAGTAGTGAGGAGTACTGGAGAGTAGTGAGGAGTACTGGGGAGTAGTGAGGATTAATGGGGAGTAGTGAGGAGTACTGGGGATTACTGAGGATTAATGGAGAGTATAGAGGAGTGCTGGAGAGTAGTGAGGAGTACTGGGGAATAAAGAGTACTGGAGAGCAGAGGAGTACTGGGGAGTATAGAGGAGTACTGGGAGTATAGAGGAGTACTGGGGAGTATAGAGGAGTACTGGGGAGTATAGAGGAGTACTGGGGAGTATAGAGGAGTACTGGGGAGTATAGAGGAGTACTGGGAGTATAGAGGAGTACTGAAGAGTATTCAGATCTCTTGGTTTCTGGTCCTCTGACATTTTGAGTGCTTTAGTAGATCAAAATATGTTTTGGTGTTTCATATTATTTGTACATTGGCTATTATTAAAATGTTTAGGATATATTTGCAACAACGCAGCTGTACAAGTAGAAGATAGGAACCAATTTTTACTTGTTAATCAGAGAGGTTTACTAAAATATGAATAAACAGTCTTTCTTATTCACTTTAATAAAAATACAAAAAGGCAGAAATTAATATGAAAAATATTGGTTAACAGTAATATTTACATAAACAAACAGCATTCTCTCCACCTCATGTCCAGGTGTTCCTAGGTTAGCCCTGGTGTTGCTAGGTTAGCCCTGGTGTTGTTAGGTTAGCCCTGGTGTTGCTAGGTTAGCCCTGGTGTTGCTAGGTTAGCCCTGGTGTTGCTAGGTTAGCCCTGGTGTTGCTGGGTGTGTCCAGGTGTAGCTGTGTCCAGGTGTAGCTAGGTGTGTCCAGGTGTAGGTGTGTCCAGGTGTAGCTAGGTGTGTCCAGGTGTAGCTAGGTGTGTCCAGGTGTAGCTAGATGTGTCCAGGTATAGGTGTGTCCAGGTGTAGGTGTGTCCAGGTGCAGCTAGATGTGTCTAGGTGTAGCAAGGTGTGTCCAGGTGTAGCTAGATGTGTCCAAGTGTAGCTAATTGTGTCCAGGTGTAGCTAGATGTGTCCAGGTGTAGCTAAGTGTGTCCAGGTGTAGCTAGGTGTGTCCAGGTGTAGCTAGATGGGTCCAGGTGTAGCTAGGTGTGTCCAAGTGTAGGTGTGTCCAGGTGTAGCTAGATGTGTCCAGGTGTAGCTAGGTGTGTCCAGGTGTAGCTAGATGGGTCCAGGTGTAGCTAGGTGTGTCCAGGTGTAGCTAGGTGTGTCCAGGTGTAGCTAGGTGTGTCCAGGTGTAGGTGTGTCCAGGTGTAGGTGTGTCCAGGTGTAGGTGTGTCCAGGTGTAGGTGTGTCCAGGTCTAGGTGTGTCCAGGTGTAGGTGTGTCCAGGTGTAGGTGTGTCTTGGTCCAGGTGTGCTCAGGTCAGGTTGGGGGGGATCCTTCTCCACAGTCCTCCACACAGACAGTTCTTTATCCAGCGCTGCTCCCACTGCTTCATGGCGTTGGTCTTGTTGGGCGAGCGGAGCATCGTCACACAGCCGCACCTGAGAACGGAGAGACGCAACAGGGGGTTAACGTTCTTCACTGGGGACCGACGGGCCCCAAATAGAACCATGCTCACCACTTAGCGGACTGCAGATCATTCAGATCCTTCACTCTACACTATCACTACTCTATCACTACTGTATCACTACACTATCACTACTCTATCACTACTGTATCACTACATTATCACTACATTATCACTACTGTATCACTACTGTATCACTACTCTATCACTACACTATCACTACACTATCACTACTCTATCACTACTGTATCACTACACTATCACTACTCTATCACTACATTATCACTACTGTATCACTACACTATCACTACACTACACCATCACTACTGTATCACTACTCTATCACTACACTATCACTACACTATCACTACTCTGTCACTACACTATCACTACTGTATCTCTACACTATAACCAGTCTATCACTACTGTATCACTACACTATCACTACTCTATCACTACTGTATTACTACATTATCACTACTCTATCACTACACTATCACTACTGTATCACTACATTATCACTACACTATCACTTCTCTATCACTAATGTGCCACTACTCTGTCACTACTCTGTCACTACTGTATCTCTACACTATCACTACTGTATCACTACACTATCACTACTCTATCATGACACTATCACTACTGTATCACTACACTATAACCAGTCTATCACTACTGTATCACTACACTAACACTACTCTGTCACTACTCTATCACTAATGTGCCACTACTCTGTCACTACTCTGTCACTACACTATCACTACTGTATCTCTACACTATCACTACTGTATCACTACACTATCACTACTCTATCATGACACTATCACTACTGTATCACTACACTATAACCAGTCTATCACTACTGTATCACTACACTAACACTACTCTGTCACTACTCTATCACTAATGTGCCACTACTCTGTCACTACTCTGTCACTACACTATCACTACTGTATCTCTACACTATCACTACTGTATCACTACACTATCACTACTCTATCATGACACTATCACTACTGTATCACTACACTATAACCAGTCTATCACTACTGTATCACTACACTAACACTACTCTGTCACTACTCTGTCACTACTCTACTCTGAGCGTGTCATTTGTGTTGAACCTGGCGGCCTCACCTGGTGCACGCCTTGCTGTCCTCCGTAGGGCAGACCCCCAGGTGGAGACAGCGCAGGTTATCCATCCACTGGACCCCCTGACCCCTACACACACACACACACACACACACACACACACACACACACACACACACACACACACACACACACACACACACACACACACACACACACACACACACACACACACACACACACACACACACAGGTCAGACAGGTGGAGAGGGTAGACAGGTGCGGATGCCGGGTATGTGAGACAGGTACCTGTCTAGCCCCCCGGCCAGGGACCAGCTCTTCCCGAAGGTGAGGCGCAGCGGCAGCTTGCCCTGCAGCCTTACGATGACCCCGTCGTTGACTGGTAACCAGTCCATACTGGGAACCAGTAGCTGGCTGGGCAGCAGGCAGCACTCGTCAACCAGCCCCTCGTCCGGCTCCTGGGGGGGGCCGTCGTCACGGGCTGCAGGGGGGGGGGGGGGGGGGTAGATGGTGTTAGAGAGACAGAGGTGGGATGTATACTGAGCCAATGAGATGGTAGCATTAAAGAGGTGGGAGGAGCTTACAGCAGAGCCAGAGGCGGCTGAGGAGGCGGAACAGCAGGAACATGCTGTCCTGGCTGTCGGACGTGGCCGTGTAGACGGGCAGACAGCCGGGCTTCAGAAGGCCCCAGATCCTGATCATCACCATCATCTCCCGGAGCATCCCCAGAGACGATCCGTCCCGCAGGAACCCGAAGCCCGGACGCACTATCGAACCCTGTCCCCACAAACCCTGTTACACCCTGCAGCCCCCACAAACCCTGTTACACCCTGCAGTCCCCACAAACACTGTTACACCCTATAGAGCCCCCACAAACACTGTTACACCCTATAGAGCCCCCACAAACACTGTTACACCCTGCAGCCCCCACAAACCCTGTTACACGCTGCATCCCCCACAAACCCTGTTACACCCTGCAGTCCCCACAAACACTGTTACACCCTGAAGTCCCCACAAACACTGTTACACCCTATAGAGCCCCCACAAACCCTGTTACACCCTGCAGCCCCCACAAACCCTGTTACACCCTATAGAGCCCCCACAAACACTGTTACACCCTATAGAGCCCCCACAAACACTGTTACACCCTATAGAGTCCCCACAAACACTGTTACACCCTGCAGCCCCCACAAACACTGTTACACCCTGCAGTCCCCACAAACACTGTTACACCCTGCAGCCCCAACAAACACTGTTACACCCTATAGAGTCCCCACAAACACTGTTACACCCTATAGAGTCCCCACAAACACTGTTACACCCTGCAGCCCCCACAAACACTGTTACACCCTATAGAGCCCCCACAAACACTGTTACACCCTATAGAGTCCCCACAAACACTGTTACACCCTGCAGCCCCCACAAACACTGTTACACCCTGCAGCCCCCACAAACACTCTTACACCCTGCAGTGCCCACTGTGCAGGTCTTAGATACGAGCATACATCACTAGCATGGCATTACTCACCTGGTTGGGCAGGTTGGCCAGCAGGTAAAGGACGAAGTCTCCAACCCACTGGATGAGCTGCTGGAGCGACTGGAGAGGAGTTCCGTCAAGAACAAACTCCTCCGTCTTCAGGTTCAGCATCACCTTATCAATATCTAGAGACACCACGACCTGATCAATACCTAGAGACACCACCTGATCAATATCTAGAGACACCACGACCTGATCAATACCTAGAGCCACCACCTGATCAATACCTAGAGCCACCACCTGATCAATACCTAGAGCCACCACCTGATCAATACCTAGAGACACCACCTGATCAATACCTAGAGACACCACCTGATCAATACCTAGAGACACCACCTGATCAATACCTAGAGACACTACCTGATCAATACCTAGAGACACCACCTGATCAATACCTAGAGACACCACCTGATCAATATCTAGAGACACCACGACCTGATCAATACCTAGAGACACCACCTGATCAATACCTAGAGACACCACCTGATCAATACCTAGACACTACCTTATTACTATCTCCAGAGAGAATACCTTTTGAATACCTTCTCAGTCTCGATATCTATAGATCTACCATGCCTACCTTCTCCCTCTGTATATACATAGATCTACCGTGCCTACCTTCCCAGTCTCTATATCTATAGATCTACCATGCCTACCTTCCCAGTCTCTATATCCATAGATCTACCGTGCCTACCTTCCCAGTCTCTATATCTATAGATCTACCGTGCCTACCTTCCCAGTCTCTATATCTATAGATCTACCATGCCTACCTTCTCCCTCTGTATCAGTGTCAACTTTTAGTCAAAATGTTTTCTCTTTTTAAACTAGTTCAATTAGGCTAACCCCATATATATGGACACCTGCTAAGTTGTTCCACTCAAATAGAGTACTAAAGTGGAAACGTCCATGTGTTGTTTCTTTCAAAATTAAATAAATCAATTTCAAGAGGTGAAAATCACTACCAATCGAAACACGTCGAGGCGTTCATGTATTCCCCTCTGGTATTAAAAGGAAAAGTTCATAAACGTTAGTTTAGTTTAGTTTTTTTTTACATTAAGACAATCTATTCTCAATATTACTTACATCATTGGTAAAGCAAACTCACAAATCAATTCGCAAAAAAATCTTTCCTTTTCTATAAAAGGTTTGTGTGGCATAGGATTTCCCCTTGTTAATTTGGTTTGCGTAGAACTGAAAATCGGTTGCTATGCAAATGTGACGTCACACTTTAGTACTCTTGTCTGTTCAGCCTTCAAAACGATAGCTGGTTAATTGTGAAAAATGCATTAAACTGTAATCAGAAAACGCGGTTATATGCTATAAACCCTATAGTATCTTGGGTATAAAGGCTGGGACGAATTTCAAAGTCCACCTTATGTTGAAGTATAGACCGTGGCGATTCCCATTGAAACGAATGGCGCGGTGATTTTCTTCAAAGCGAGAGCCGGTAAATTGTGAAAAATGAATTAAACTGTAATCAGACAACGCGGTTATATGCTATGGACACTAGAGTATCTGTGGTATAAAGGCTGGGACGAATTACGAATTATAAATATGTACAATGCATAACGTTAGCTCATAGCTGAGTGGACTATACCTCCCGTTGCCAAGTCGTAGCTAAGGTCCGTCCTATTTACTGGAGGAGTGAACAGTTGCATAAGAACCTTACGGGAGTGAACCTTACGGGAAAATATTGTGCATTTTGAATGTCCAAATAGCACACCACTAACATTTTAGTCCTGTCTCGTCTCGTCAACGAAAACAAAAAGTACATTTCGTCATAGTTTTTATTATCAAAGATCTATTTTTAGCTCGTCAACGTCTCGTCTTAGTCATGGAAAAAAGGTTGTTTATTTTTTATTTTTCGTTAACGAAATGAACACTGCTCTGTATCTCTATAGATGCGCATACCGACGTCGGTGTTCTTGGAGCAGATCTCGGCCAGCCGGTCTCCAGGGCTCTTGTCGGGGCTGTGCAGGGTGTGTGGCCGCAGTAGGGACTTGAAGGTGGAGCTGATGGCCATCAGCAGCAGCTTGGCGTGGAAGTCACAGGCCCGGGCGGCGGTGGCCGACGACAGCTTACACAGAGACGCCTTCACCGCCACGATGCGCGTGGCCAGGACCTGGGGGGTTAGACAGTGTTAACAGAGAGGGTTAGACAGTGGACCACAGAGGGTTAGACAGTGGTACACAGAGAGGGTTAGACAGTGGTACACAGAGAGGGTTAGACAGTGGTACACAGAGAGGGTTAGACAGTGTGAACAGAGAGGGTTAGACAGTGGTACACAGAGAGGGTTAGACAGTGGTAAACAGAGAGGGTTAGACAGTGTGAACAGAGAGGGTTAGACAGTGGTACACAGAGAGGGTTAGACAGTGTGAACAGAGAGGGTTAGACAGTGTGAACAGAGAGGGTTAGACAGTGGTACACAGAAAGGGTTAGACAGTGGTACACAGAGAGGGTTAGACAGTGGTACACAGAGAGGGTTAGACAGTGTTAACAGAGAGGGTTAGACAGTGTGAACAGAGAGGGTTAGACAGTGTGAACAGAGAGGGTTAGACAGTGGTACACAGAGAGGGTTAGACAGTGTGAACAGAGAGGGTTAGACAGTGGTACACAGAGAGGGTTAGACAGTGGTACACAGAGAGGGTTAGACAGTGTGAACAGAGAGGGTTAGACAGTGTGAACAGAGAGGGTTAGACAGTGGTACACAGAGAGGGTTAGACAGTGTTAACAGAGAGGGTTAGACAGTGGTACGCAGAGAGGGTTAGACAGTGTGAACAGAGAGGGTTAGACAGTGTGAACAGAGAGGGTTAGACAGTGGTACACAGAAAGGGTTAGACAGTGGTACACAGAGAGGGTTAGACAGTGGTACACAGAGAGGGTTAGACAGTGTGAACGGAGAGGGTTAGACAGTGGTACACAGAGAGGGTTAGACAGTGTTAACAGAGAGGGTTAGACAGTGGTACACAGAGAGGGTTAGACAGTGGTACACAGAGAGGGTTAGACAGTGTGAACAGAGAGGGTTAGACAGTGGTACACAGAGAGGGTTAGACAGTGTGAACAGAGAGGGTTAGACAGTGTGAACAGAGAGGGTTAGACAGTGGTACACAGAGAGGGTTAGACAGTGGTACACAGAGAGGGTTAGACAGTGTGAACAGAGAGGGTTAGACAGTGTGAACAGAGAGGGTTAGACAGTGGTACACAGAGAGGGTTAGACAGTGTTAACAGAGAGGGTTAGACAGTGGTACACAGAGAGGGTTAGACAGTGTGAACAGAGAGGGTTAGACAGTGTGAACAGAGAGGGTTAGACAGTGGTACACAGAAAGGGTTAGACAGTGGTACACAGAGAGGGTTAGACAGTGGTACACAGAGAGGGTTAGACAGTGGTACACAGAGAGGGTTAGACAGTGGTACACAGAGAGGGTTAGACAGTGTGAACGGAGAGGGTTAGACAGTGTTAACAGAGAGGGTTAGACAGTGGTACACAGAGAGGGTTAGACAGTGTGAACAGAGAGGGTTAGACAGTGTGAACAGAGAGGGTTAGACAGTGGTACACAGAGAGGGTTAGACAGTGGTACACAGAGAGGGTTAGACAGTGTGAACAGAGAGGGTTAGACAGTGGACCACAGAGGGTTAGACAGTGGTACACAGAGAGGGTTAGACAGTGGTACACAGACAGGGTTAGACAGTGTTAACAGAGAGGGTTAGACAGTGTTAACAGAGAGGGTTAGACAGTGGTACACAGACAGGGTTAGACAGTGTTAACAGAGAGGGTTAGACAGTGGTACACAGAGAGGGTTAGACAGTGTGAACAGAGAGGGTTAGACAGTGGTACACAGACAGGGTTAGACAGTGTTAACAGAGAGGGTTAGACAGTGGTACACAGAGAGGGTTAGACAGTGTTAACAGACAGGGTTAGACAGTGGTACACAGACAGGGTTAGACAGTGGTACACAGACAGGGTTAGACAGTGGTACACAGAGAGGGTTAGACAGTGTTAACAGAGAGGGTTAGACAGTGGTACACAGAGAGGGTTAGACAGTGGTACACAGACAGGGTTAGACAGTGGTACACAGAGAGGGTTAGACAGTGTTAACAGAGAGGGTTAGACAGTGGTACACAGACAGGGTTAGACAGTGGTACACAGAGAGGGTTAGACAGTGGTACACAGAGAGGGTCAGACAGTGTTAACAGAGAGGGTTAGACAGTGGTACACAGACAGGGTTAGACAGTGTTAACAGAGAGGGTTAGACAGTGTTAACAGAGAGGGTTAGACAGTGGTACACAGAGAGGGTTAGACAGTGGTACACAGACAGGGTTAGACAGTGTTAACAGAGAGGGTTAGACAGTGTTAACAGAGAGGGTTAGACAGTGTTAACAGAGAGGGTTAGACAGTGGTACACAGAGAGGGTTAGACAGTGGTACACAGAGAGGGTTAGACAGTGTTAACAGAGAGGGTTAGACAGTGTTAACAGAGAGGGTTAGACAGTGGTACACAGAGAGGGTTAGACAGTGGTACACAGAGAGGGTTAGATAGTATTAAACAGAGAGAGGGTTAGATAGTATTACACAGAGAGAGGGTTAGATAGTATTACACAGAGAGAGGGTTAGATAGTATTAAGCAGAGAGAGGGTTATATAGTATTATACAGAGAGGGTTAGATAGTATTAAGCAGAGAGGGTTAGATAGTAGCAGAGAAAGGGTTAGATAGTATTAAGCAGAGAGGGTTAGATAGTATTAAGCAGAGAGGGTTAGATAGTAGCAGAGAAAGGGTTAGATAGTATTAAGCAGAGAGGGTTAGATAGTATTAAGCAGAGCGAGGGTTAGATAGTATTAAGCAGAGAGGGTTAGATAGTATTAAGCAGAGAGGGTTAGATAGTAGCAGAGAAAGGGTTAGATAGTATTAAGCAGAGTGGGTTAGATAGTATTAAGCAGAGAGGGTTAGATAGTATTAAGCAGAGAGAGGGTTAGATAGTATTAAGCAGAGAGGGTTAGATAGTATTAATCAGAGAGTGGGTTAGATAGTATTAAGCAGAGAGAGGGTTAGATAGTATTAAACAGAGAGAGGGTTAGATAGTATTAAACAGAGACAGGGTTAGATAGTATTAAGCAGATAGGGTTAGATAGTATTAAGCAGAGAGGGTTAGATAGTATTAAGCAGTGAGGGTTAGATAGTATTAAGCAGAGAGACGGTTAGATAGTATTAAGCAGAGAGGGTTAGATAGTATTAAGCAGAGAGGGTTAGATAGTATTAAGCAGAGAGGGTTGGATAGTATTACACAGAGAGAGGGTTAGATAGTATTACACAGAGAGAGGGTTAGATAGTATTACACAGAGAGAGGGTTAGATAGTATTAAGCAGAGAGAGGGTTAGATAGTATTACACAGAGAGAGGGTTAGATAGTATTAAGCAGAGAGAGGGTTAGATAGTATTAAGCAGAGAGGGTTAGATAGTATTACACAGAGAGAGGGTTAGATAGTATTACACAGAGAGAGGGTTAGATAGTATTACACAGAGAGAGGGTTAGATAGTATTAAGCAGAGAGAGGGTTAGATAGTATTAAGCAGAGAGGGTTAGATAGTATTACACAGAGAGAGGGTTAGATAGTATTACACAGAGAGTGGGTTAGATAGTATTACACAGAGAGAGGGTTAGATAGTATTACACAGAGAGAGGGTTAGATAGTATTACACAGAGAGAGGGTTAGATAGTATTACACAGAGAGAGGGTTAGATAGTATTACACAGAGAGAGGGTTAGATAGTATTACACAGAGAGAGGGTTAGATAGTATTACACAGAGAGAGGGTTCTGTGTGGTGGTTGTACCCGGTCCTAGATGGTTCCGTGTTTGGTTCTACCTGGGTCTAAGTGGTTCTACGGGGTTGAAGGTGGTTCTACCTGGTTGAAGGTGGTTCTACCTGGTTGAAGGTGGTTCTACCTGGTTCTATGAGGTGCTGTGGGGTTGTACCTGCTGCAGCGCGTGGTTCTGTCTCATGTACTCCTCGTGCAGCTTCTCCACCAGGCTGTGGACCATGGCCGGCTGCACGTGCAGCAGGACGTCCCACCAGTCGTAGCCCGTCACCATGCAGTACTCCAGCAGGAACAGCAGGTGGCGCAGCGTGGTGTTCATGTCCAGCAGCTGGCCCATGGAGGGGGACACTCGGAGCATGTGCAGCTGCCGAGGAAACACAGGTCATCTTCACTGTGGTTCTAAGGAGGCCATCTTCACTGTGGTTCTAAGGAGGTCATCTTCACTGTGGTTCTAAGGAGGCCATCTTCACTGTGGTTCTAAGGAGGCCATCTTCACTGTGGTTCTAAGGAGGCCATCTTCACTGTGGTTCTAAGGAGGCCATCTTCACTGTGGTTCTAAGGAGGCCATCTTCACTGTGGTTCTAAGGAGGCCATCTTCACTGTGGTTCTAAGGAGGCCATCTTCACTGTGGTTCTAAGGAGGCTATCTTCACTGTGTTTCTAAGGAGGCCATCTTCCCTGTGGTTCTAAGGAGGCTATCTTCACTGTGGTTCTAAGGGGTCAGTAAGGAGGTGCAGACCTTGCCCTGGTTGTCCACCCCGGCCAGTGCCAGGGAGGTCCAGGAGAACTGGAGGGCCTTGAAGTGCAGCGGGGGGGCCCCGGTCCGCTGGCGCTTCACGGCGGAGTCGTCCCCAGGCCGGGCCGCTCCCCCAGGGCCGTAGAACACGCCCATGGTGTGCAGGGACAGCCGGTGCAGGATCTGGAGGCTCCCGTCGTGGAAGGACAGCGCCAGACCTGGTAGCAGAGAGCATCATGGGAGACCAGCAGAGAGCATCATGGGAGACCAGCAGAGCATCATGGGAGACCAGCAGAGCATCATGGGAGACCAGCAGAGCATCATGGGAGACCAGCAGAGAGCATCATGGGAGACCAGCAGAGCATCATGGGAGACCAGCAGAGCATCATGGGAGACCAGCAGAGCATCATGGGAGACCAGCAGAGCATCATGGGAGACCAGCAGAGCATCATGGGAGACCAGCAGAGAGCATCATGGGAGACCAGCAGAGCATCATGGGAGACCAGCAGAGCATCATGGGAGACCAGCAGAGCATCATTAAGGGCTAAGGAGAGTGGTAAGGTTAAGGGCTGAGGAGAGGGGTAGAGGAGTTAAGGTTAAGGGCTGAGGAGAGGGGTAGAGGAGTTAAGGTTAAGGGCTGAGGAGAGGGGTAGAGGAGTTAAGGTTAAGGGCTGAGGAGAGGGGTAGAGGAGTTAAGGTTAAGGGCTGAGGAGAGGGGTAGAGGATTAAGGGGGACTAGGGGGGCATGCAGAAGATGGACGATGACGTCAGAGCCCAGGTTAGGGGTACCCACCGAGGCCGGGGCAGAACTTGGTGTCGGAGGCCACCTTCAGGTCCGTGTTGGAGATGCTGATGGGCAGCTTGGGCAGCGCCACGGCCGAGACGCGCTCCAGGTCGTTGGTGGCCGACAGGATCCGCCACTTCAGGATGGTGGGCTGCTTCTCCCCCACTGGGAAGAGCCTCCCATTAGGCCCTGAAGAACTGGTCTAGTCTGGCCTGCTCTGTACTGGTCTGGTCGGTACTGGTCTTTACTGGTCTTTACTGGTCTAGTCTGGTCTGTACTGGTCTGTACTGGACTGGTCCTTACCGACGGGGGAGCGATGTTGGAAGATGTTGTTGACAGGAAGTCCCTCCTTCCGTAGAGACCAACATTCCACGATACTCCCGCCCTGACAGGAAGCACACAGCAGCACCTACACACACACACACACACACACACACACACACACACACACACACACACACACACACACACACACACACACACACACACACACACACACACACACACACACACACACACAGGTCAACATACACTTGTGTGTGCGTTAGGTTGCGTTGTGTGTGTTGTGTGTGTGTGTCTGACCTGCTCAGAGTTCTCTCGGGTCAGGAACCTGAGGTGTGTGACCGTGGGGTACTTCTCCCTGCGGACCGCGTCCGTCGTGCAGCGCATGAAGAGAGACGGCAGCAGCTCTGTGTCGATGCGACACTTCTCATTCACCATGGTAACCACCACCTAGCAACAGAGGGGTTATCACCATGGTAACTCCACCTAGCAACAGAGGGGTTATCCCCATGGTAACACCACCTAGCAACAGAGGGGTTATCCCCATGGTAACCACCACCTAGCAACAGAGGGGCTATCACCATGGTAACTCCACCTAGCAACAGAGGGGTTATCCCCATGGTAACCTCTCCTCCCCACCTTGTAGAACTGGACCGGGGAGGAGCTGCAGCCATCTGTCGCCGCCACCACGATGTTCCCGCCCCCGGTGAAGGCGATGTCGGCCAGTGCCACGCGGCCCCGCAGGCGGCACAGGCTCTCGCTGGAGGTGAGCAGCGTCCCGTTGGGCTTCAGCAAGGACACCGTCACCAGACCGCTGATGCTGACCGCCAGCCAGCCCTCCATCGGCTTACCCCCGAACAGCGTCAGCGACGGGGAGAACTTCACCCGGGAGAACTTCTCCCCGAAGTTGGTGGAGCCGGACTAGAGTGAGAAGTAGAGTGTAGAGACAGAAGGACCAGAGTGTTAGGACAGAAGGACCAGAGTGTAAAGACTGAAGGACCAGAGTGTAAAGACAGAAGGGTCAGAGTGTAAAGACAGAAGGACCAGAGTGTAAAGACAGAAGGACCAGAGTGTAAAGACAGAAGGACCAGAGTGTAAAGACAGAAGGGTCAGAGTGTAAAGACAGAAGGACCAGAGTGTAAAGACAGAAAGAAGGACCAGAGTGTAAAGACAGAAAGAAGGACCAGAGTGTAAAGACAGAAGGACCAGAGTGTAAAGACAGAAGGACCAGAGTGTAAAGACAGAAGGACCAGAGTGTAAAGACTGAAGGACCAGAGTGTAAAGACAGAAGGGTCAGAGTGTAAAGACAGAAGGACCAGAGTGTAAAGACAGAAGGACCAGAGTGTAAAGACAGAAGGGTCAGAGTGTAAAGACAGAAGGACCAGAGTGTAAAGACAGAAAGAAGGACCAGAGTGTAGAGACAGAAGGACCAGAGTGTAAAGACAGAAAGAAGGACCAGAGTGTAAAGACAGAAGGGTCAGAGTGTAAATACAGAAGGGTCAGAGTGTAAAGACAGAAAGAAGGACCAGAGTGTAAAGACAGAAGGACCAGAGTGTAAAGACAGAAGGGTCAGAGTGTAAAGACAGAAGAACCAGAGTGTAGAGACAGAAGGACCAGAGTGTAAAGACAGAAGGACCAGAGTGTAAAGACAGAAGGGTCAGAGTGTAAAGACAGAAGGGTCAGAGTGTAAAGACAGAAGGACCAGAGTGTAGAGACAGAAGGACCAGAGTGTAAAGACAGAAGGATCAGAGTGTAAAGACAGAAGGACCAGAGTGTAAAGACAGAAGGACCAGAGTGTAAAGACAGAAAGAAGGACCAGAGTGTAAAGACAGAAGGACCAGAGTGTAAAGACAGAAGGACCAGAGTGTAAAGACAGAAGGACCAGAGTGTAAAGACAGAAGGACCAGAGTGTAAAGACAGAAGGACCAGAGTGTAAAGACAGAAGAACCAGAGTGTAAAGACAGAAGGACCAGAGTGTAAAGACAGAAGGACCAGAGTGTAAAGACAGAAGGACCAGAGTGTAAAGACAGTAGGACCAGAGTGTAAAGACAGAAGGACCAGAGTGTAAAGACAGAATAACCAGAGTGTAGAGACAGAAGGGTCAGAGTGTAAAGACAGAAGGACCAGAGTGTAAAGACAGAAGGACCAGAGTGTAAAGACAGAAGGACCAGAGTGTAAAGACAGAAAGAAGGACCAGAGTGTAAAGACAGAAGGACCAGAGTGTTAGGACAGAAGGACCAGAGTGTAAAGACAGAAGGAACAGAGTGTAAAGACAGAAGGACCAGAGTGTAAAGACAGAAGGGTCAGAGTGTAAAGACAGAAGGGTCAGCCCGAAGCCAGCTGACCGTCAGTGGAGCGGCGGCTATAGCGTTACCATCTCCACGTGCAGGGCCAGCTTCACCCCGTTGTGCAGCCAGGAGAGGGCCACGATGGGCTCCCCGGCCAGAGCGCTGCCCAGGGACGACTCCCACGAGCTCACCAGGTGGTCCGCCATCGCCCAGCACTTAATGGTCCCATCTCCGTCCGCAGACAGCAGCCTGGAGCCTGGAGCCACACTCTGATCACTAGAGGAACTAACCCTCACTAGTGGTACTAACCCTCACTAGTGGTACTAACACTCACTAGTGGTACTAACCCTCACTAGTGGTACTAACCCTCACGAGTGGTACTAACCCTCACTAATGGTACTAACACTCACTAGTGGTTTGACCCTCCCTAGTGGTTTGGTTTGCCACTCCTGCTCACTAGTGTACGTACACTCCTCAGAACCAGTGACTCACCTGACCGGTCCCACTCCAGACAGGAAATGACCTCAGCATGCCCTGAGTTAATAGAGTAGACGTCCCAGGGATGGTCGGTGTCTATGATGTGGATCATGTGGCTGACGTCTGAGAACATAGAATACACTTATAGATAAAATAGATACATACATCATCATTTAGCTCCATCATTAGCCCATTGTCTTCATCATTATCAATACCCATCTTCTTCATCGTTATCATTACCCATCATCTTCATCGTTATCATTACCCATCGTCTTGATCATTATCAAGACCCATGGTCTTCATCACTAGCATTACCCTTCTCATCTTCTTGGTTCTTCAGGTCGCTGGTGAAGGCCACTAGGTTCCTGCAGGACCAGGAGCAGACCAGAGGAACCGAGGGACAATGTGTGCTCTGGGGTCTCTTCTCCCACTCACACACATAGGCCACCTCCATGACTCACACCCTGGGATTAACACAACAAACCTGGGATTAGATTACATTCACCCGAACCTGGGATTAGATTACATTAACAAACCTGGGATTAGATTACATTCATTCAAAGTGACATTACGACAACCGGTAGTTTTATTATACATTGTTCTGTTTATGTTTTACCTTCTAATAAATGCCATTATAAATGTGTGCAGCTAGCTTCATTTAAAAGTAGTTTGCTTTACACTCATTTTCACAGAATGTGTATTAAATAACAGATTTGACAAAGGTTGTAATATACAAGCTTTGTCTTTAGGGTTATACATAAAATACCCTCAGATAGGAGGATAGAAATCCACTGTATTCAAACAGTTTAACATGATAGGGCCTCCGAGTATATGAGAACATAAGAGTAGTATATTGGTACATATAGTAGTATATTAGTACATGAGAGTATTATATTAGTACATTAGAGTAGTATATTAGTACATAGTAGTCTATTAGTACATTAGGGTAGTATATTAGTACATTAGAGTAGTATATTAGTACATTAGAGTATTATATTAGTGCATATAGTAGTATTAGTAGTATATTAGTACATTAGAGCAGTAAATTAGCAGTATTTCGGGTTTACCAGAGAGCGTTTTGTTTGTCCGCGACCAAGGTACCAACGAGGACCCCGGAGACAGAACGGCTGTCTCTTCTGTTGCCTGCTCGCAATCGATAAATAAATTCACTGTAAATATTAAATACATACAACATTTTATTTATTTATTTTAATCAGTGCATACAAAAATACCCGGTTTCGCCTGAAGAACATTTAAACCAACGTCAGTGGATTTTATCGGAGGTGTTCCCAGCAGGCTCCTCCGCGGTCCTCCACACCCGGTTGCTTGTTGTCGTTCGGGCCCGGGCGACGCGCTCTTATTAGCTGATCAGGGATCGATAATCACGTTATTATGGATCGCGAACGCCGATTATCTTTCCATAGGACATACATCGGAAGTGATGCTCGGTTTTGAGACACATGTCGGATACAGTACAGGTTTAAACCGGTTTAAAGCTCCCGGGGGCGGCTAACCGAGCAACCAGCACTAGCAGCTAACCCTAGCTAGCAGCTCCTCTGAGGCGTTCTGAAGATCTGTCATCTAAGAGATGACTATACCATCAGGTACACAGATCTATACAAGCATATATATATATATACATCTACATCTATAGAGGAGTGGCCTCGGACTGACACAGCGGGGAGGTGATCCGTCTGTCCTCCAGGTGACCAGTCGCTTTAATCAGCGAGGAGGAGATGCGATGTTATTGATGTGGTTTAGCTAGAGAAGACCATCTTGGTTACAGAACACTTATTGTACTAGTTAGTGACTAGTTAGTAGTATAACTGTTATTTTACTAGTTACCAGCTAGCAGAAGATAATATCCTATTGTCACAACTCTTACTGTACTAGTTATTGACTAGTTAGTAGTGGTAGTATTAGTAGAACTTTGGTTTCAGCACAGCTAGAGAACAAAATCTTCCTGCATTGTACTAGTTAGTCACTAGTTAGTACTGATAGTAGTAGTATAAATCTGTTATTGTACTAATTAGTCACTAGTTAGTACCGATAGTAGGAGTATAACTCTGTTATTGTACTAGTTGTACTGACAGTAATATAACTAGACCGTGTGTAATGTAAGACTTTTGGGTTATTGGTGCGAATGGATTTGAACTGCATGTAAAAGGATATAAAGTGACCAGTCAAGCCTTTGCTGACTGGTTTCTGATGCACTGCCTGCTGAGAGACCGTTTGAGTTGTTAGGATATCAGGATATCTTCTAGGTTCATATGTGCTTGTGGAAAGAGAAACCTGGATATCCGCCCCTGGCGTCTTCTGGGCGTTTGAGCAGAGCACAGATCCAGATATCTCCCGTCGGCCTCTAGACCGCCACCAGGGGGCGTTGAGATATACTCGGCTTAGTAGTACTTCTAATACTCCTGCTTCTGACCCCGATATCGTTGGGCCAGCAAGGAGGAGCTAAGGGATAACGAGATGTCTGAGAACCAAGGCCCCGGGAACAACGTTCCTCTGAACAACAACCGGCTGAGGAACCCCAACATCAACCAGAACCCTCTCATCAACGTCCGAGACCGCCTCTTCCACGCGCTGTTCTTCAAGATGGCGGTGACCTACGCGCGGCTGTTCCCGCCCTCCTTCAGGAGGGTGTTTGAGTTCTTCGTCCTGCTGAAGGTAACTTCTCCTCCTCTACCTGTGACGTGTAAAGGGATTAGCTAAAACGACTCAACTATCACAGGTTTAGACAGCGGGTAGACCGCTGCTCCCCAAAATATATATATATACACACCTCCACCCCCCACAACACCTCCAGCTCTACTCCTCCGCCCGTCCTGCTGGTCTCCCGGTCTGCTGGTCTCATGCTGGTCTCCCGGTCTGCTGTTCTCCTGCTGTTCTCCTGCTGGTCTCCTGCTGGTCTCCTGCTGGTCTCATGCTGGTCTTTTGTCTCCCCAGGCTCTCTTTGTGCTCTTCATCCTGGCCTACATCCACATCGTCTTCTCCCGCTCACCCATCCGCTGCCTGGAGGCGGTGCGGGAGGAGTGGCCCCGCGACGGCGTCCTGCGGGTGGAGATCCAGAGGAACTCCACCCGGGCCCCCGTGCTGCTGATGGGGCGGGGCCAGGAGGAGGAGCCGGGCACAGGGGGCGGAGTCTTCACACTGCAGCCGGGCGGCGAGGAGGAGGAGGAGGAGGAGATGACTCTGGAGATGTTTGACAACAGCTCGGTGAAGGTAGCGCTGTTAGGGGGGGGAACCACAGGGGACCTTACCATACGGTACCATGTGGTATGGTACCATACGGTACCGTATGGTACCATACCACATGGTACCACATGGTACCATACGGTACCATACGGTACCGTATGGTACCATACCACATGGTACCATACGGTACCATACGGTACCATACGGTACCGTATGGTACCATACCACATGGTACCATACGGTACCGTATGGTACCATATAAGGCTGGGACAACGCGGCGACGTCATTGTAATAATAATATAATAATAATAATATAATAATAATAATAATATTTTTTTGCAGCGCTTTTCATAGTAATCAAAGACGCTTCACAATAAAGGAATAGATGCAGACAGTACAGACACTTTAACAAAAGGCAAATAAACAACACTACAACACATTAAGAGAGAGAGAGAGAGAGAGAGAGAGAGAGAGAGAGAGGGTGGGAGATGATTGGTCAGATGTTGTAGGTGGTCGATGTCTAATGAGGAATACCAAATAACTTTGAAGAGTGCTGGATTCGGTCCAAACTGAGTTCTTCAGTGACTCGTCTTGGTTAGTTAACTTCCGATCCAGTTTGCTTCCTTCATGTGTTGACTAACTCACGTCCATCTGTCTGTCTCTCAGTTCCAGCTGGACATCGAACCCCGACTGAAGCCCACGCTGAGCGGAGGGGGCGGGGCTAACGGCAGCCAGGACCTGTCATTCAGCCAGGCTCCTGCTAAAGGTAAGCAGCATGGGTTAGACAGTTCATAGACGATCATCAGGGAGCAGTAGGGGTTAGACAGTTCATAGACGGTCATTAGGGAGCAGTAGGGGTTAGACAGTTCAAAGACGGGTCATTAAGGAGCAGGTTGGGGATACACTGTACAGACCAGTAATTGATTTAGACAGTATTGTCGTGTGTGTGTGTGTGTGTGTGTGTGTGTGTGTGTGTGTGTGTGTGTGTGTGTGTGTGTGTGTGTGTGTGTGTGTGTGTGTGTGTGTGTGTGTGTGTGTGTGTGTGTGTGTGTAGTCTGGCCCCAGGAGGAGTACATCGTGGAGTATTCTCTGGAGTACGGGTTCCTGCGTCTGTCCCAGAACACCAGACAGAGACTCAGCATCCCGGTGATGGTGGTGACGCTCGGTACGTTACTGTACTGAGTTTAGAGATTTTTGCTGTACTCTACTGTATATTAGGATATACTATACTGTTTATTAGGATATACTCTACTATATTATTATACTCTACTCTATATTATAATGCTCGGCTCTATATTATAATGATCTACTCTATATTATAATGATCTGATCTATATTGTAATGACCTGCTCTATATTATAATGATCTGCTCTATATTATAATGACCTGCTCTATATTATAATGATCTGCTCTATATTATAATGACCTGCTCTATATTATAATGCTCTGCTCACACTCTTCTTCAGACCCCATGAAGGATCAGTGTTTTGGGGACAGCTTCAGTCGGTTTCTTCTGGATGAGTTCCTGGGATACGACGACATCCTGATGTCCAGTGTCAAGGCCCTGGCAGAGAACGAGGAGAACAAAGGTTAGAACCAGGAGAACCTGTCTCTAGGACCAGGAGAACCTGTCTCTGGAACCAGAGGTCTGTAGGACCAGGAGAAGCTGTCTCTAGGACCAGGAGAAGCTGTCTCTAGGACCAGGAGAAGCTGTCTCTAGGACCAGGAGAACCTGTCTCTGGAACCAGAGGTCTGTAGGACCAGCAGAACCTGGCTCTGGAACCAGGAGAACCTGTCTCTAGGACCAGAGGTCTGTAGGACCAGGAGAACCTGTCTTTAGGACCAGGAGAACCTGTCTCTAGGACCAGAGGTCTGTAGGACCAGGAGAACCTGTCTCTGGAACCAGGAGAAGCTGTCTCTAGGACCAGGAGAACCTGTCTCTAGGACCAGGAGAAGCTGTCTCTAGGACCAGGAGAACCTGTCTGTGGGACCAGGAGAACCTGTCTCTGGAACCAGGAGAACCTGTCTCTAGGACCAGGAGAACCTGTCTCTAGGACCAGAGGTCTGTAGGACCAGGAGAACCTGTCTCTGGAACCAGGAGAACCTGTCTCTGGAACCAGGAGAAGCTGTCTCTAGGACCAGGAGAACCTGTCTCTAGGGCCAGGAGAACCGGTCTCTAGGAACAGAGGTCTGTGGGACCAGGAGAACCTGTCTCTGGAACCAGGAGAACCTGTCTCTAGGACCAGGGGTCTCTAGGACCAGGAGAACCTGGTTCAGTTGTGTGTTGTTGGTGTCCTTCAGGGTTCCTGAGGAACGTGGTTTCCGGGGAACACTACAGATTCGTCAGCATGTGGATGGCCCGGACCTCCTACCTAGCAGCCTTCCTCATCATGGTCATCTTTGTAAGGAACGCCTGAGCTACGCTCTGATGGTCTATCTCAGAGATCCCCTCCTGGAGATACCAGTGCTGAGTTAGCAAGGTTAGGCTAGCAGTGCTGGGTTGGAAAGGCTGGGTAAGCTAGGCTAGTAGGACAGGGTTAGCTAGGCTAGGGGGTTGGGTTAGCTAGGCTAGTAGGGCTGGATTAGCTAGGCTAGTAGGACTAGGTTAGCTAGGCTAGTAGGGCTGGCTAGGCTAGGCTAGGGTGCTGGGTAAGCCAGGCTAGTAGGGCTGGTATGCTAAGCTAGTAGGGCTGGGTAAGCTAGTAATGATTATGCTGCCGCATTGTGCTGTGAATTATTTAATAATAATAATAAAATTAAAATATTTATTTTATTTCATTAATTTTTTTAAGTGCCCATGATTATGCTGCCCCGTGCCAGTGGTGGCACGCATGCCTAGGGTTGCCGACCCCTGGGCTAGGGGGTTGGGTTAGCTAGGCTAGGGGGTTGGGTAGCTACGTTAAGGGGGATTTATGCAGGTCAGATGAGCTGAACTGTGCGGTTTTTGTCCAAGCAGACCTTGTCCGTCTCCATGCTGCTGAGATATTCCCACCATCAAATCTTCGTGTTCATAGGTAAGAAGCGCTTCACAGGTAACTCTTCACACTTCCTGGAGGCTCCAGAGCCGCTAGTCGGTGGGACGGCCCTGATGAGGTTAGGGTCGTCCCCACACAGAGGTCCACACACACACAGAGGTCCCCCCACACACAGAGGTCCACACACACACAGAGGTCCCCCCACACACAGAGGTCCACACACACACAGAGGTCCCCCCACACACAGAGGTCCACACACACAGGTCCCCACACACAGGTCCCCACACACACACAGAGGTCCCCACACACACACAGAGGTCCCCACACACACAGAGGTCCCCACACACACAGAGGTCCCCACACACACAGAGGTCCCCACACACACACAGAGGTCCCCACACACACACAGAGGTCCCCACACACACACAGAGGTCCCCACACACACACAGAGGTCCCCACACACACACAGAGGTCCCCACACACACACAGAGGTCCCCACACACACACAGAGGTCCCCACACACACACAGAGGTCCCCACACACACACAGAGGTCCCCACACACACACAGGTCCCCACACACACACAGAGGTCCACACACAGAGGTCCCCACACAGAGGTCCCCACACACACACAGAGGTCCCCACACACACACAGAGGTCCCCACACAGAGGTCCCCACACAGAGGTCCCCGCACAGAGGTCCACACACATGGGGGTCCCCACACACAGGTCCACACACATGGGGGTCCCCACACACAGGTCCACACATGGGGGTACACCGGCCCTCCTGGAGCAGTGGGCTGCTGTGGTGCAGCGCCCGGGGAGCAGCTGGGGGTTTCAGGTGCCTTGCTCAAGGGCACCTCATCCGTAGGATGGATGTGGAGCAGACCGAACTGTAACTAGTGTCCTAGTTGAGGTGTTAACCTAGTTAACACCTCAACTAGTCTACTACATTAACTACTATTAGTTTAGAGGTGTTAACCAGGTGTTGACCTGGTTAACAGCTGTAAACCATTCTACTAGTTACTAGCATTAGTTTAGAGGTGCTAACCAGGTGTTGACCGGCCCCCTCTTCCCCCAGTGGACCTGGTTAACAGCTGTAAACCATTCTACTAGTTACTAGCATTAGTTTAGAGGTGCTAACCTGCTGTTGACCGGCCCCCTCTGCCCCCAGTGGACCTGCTCCAGATGTTGGAGATGAACATGACCATCGCCTTCCCCGCGGCTCCTCTGCTCACCGTCATCCTGGCCCTCGTTGGTAAGACCACCACCTCCAAGATGACCTCTGACCCCAGCACTCTGACCTCAGCACCCTGACCTGACCCCAGCACTCTGACCCCAGCACCCTGACCCCAGCACTCTGACCTGACCCCAGCACCCTGACCCCAGCACTCTGACCTCTGAACCCTGACCCCAGGACTCTGACCCCTGATCCCAGCGCTCTGACCTCTGACCCCGGACCCCCGAACTCTGACCCCTGACCAGCACTCCGACCTCTGAACCCAGCAACCTGACCTCTGACCCATCACTCTTACCAGTACTCTGACCTCTGACCCCAGCACTCTGACCTCTGACCCCAGCACTCTGACCTCTGACCCCAGCACTCTGACCCCAGCACTCCGACCCCAGCACTCTGACCCCAGCACTCTGACCTCTGACCCCAGCACTCTGACCCCAGCACTCTGACCTCTGACCCCAGCACTCTGACCTCAGCACTCTGACCCCAGCATGACCTTCTCTCTGCTGCCCCCCTCAGGCATGGAGGCCATCATGTCGGAGTTCTTCAATGACACGACCACAGCTTTCTACATCATCCTCATCGTGTGGTTGGCCGATCAGTACGACGCCATCTGCTGCCATACCAACACCAGCAAACGACATTGGCTGAGGTAAGACTTGCCCCTCCCCAAGAGGCGCCTGATTGGCTGAGGTTAGACTAACCCCTCCCCAAGAGGCGCCTGATAGGCTGAGGTTAGACTAACCCCTCCCAAAAGAGGAGCCTGATTGGCTGAGGTAAGACTAGCCCCTCCCCGAAGAGGAGACTGAATGTCGTGGAGACGGAGGTGTCGTGGTGACGGAGGTGTCGTGGAGACGGAGGTGTCGTGGAGACGGAGGGGTCGTGGTGACGGAGGTGTCGTGTCGACGGAGGGGTCGTGTCGACGGAGGGGTCGTGGTGACGGAGGTGTCGTGGAGACGGAGGTGTCGTGGTGACGGAGGGGTCGTGGTGACGGAAGTCTTTGTTGTTTCCACAGGTTCTTCTACCTGTACCACTTTGCCTTCTACGCGTACCACTACCGCTTCAACGGGCAGTACAGCAGCCTGGCACTGGTCACCTCCTGGCTCTTCATCCAGGTCAGTCCCCTAGACAACGACCCCTAGACCAGGACCCCGTAGACCCTGTAGACCCCTTAATCCCCAGAAGACCCCTTAAGCCAGGGTGTAACCCTTTCTGACTAACCACGCCTCCTCCCTGTCCTAACTCCGCCCCTCCCTCCTCAGCACTCCATGATCTACTTCTTCCACCACTACGAGCTTCCTGCCATCCTGCAGCAGATCCGCATCCAGGAGCTGCTGCTGCAGAACCAGCAGGCGGGCGCGGCCAACCAGACCGCCCTGCAGGACAACCTCAACAACAACACGCACCCCGCCCCCCCGCCCCCCGGGGCAGCCCCGCCCGCGGCCCCTGCCCCCCTCCAGCCCGCGGCCCCCGCCCCCCTCCAGTCCGCGGCCCCCGGCCCCGCCCCCCCAGGGCTGGACTGGGTCGCCCAGACGGCCGCAATCATCACAGAGGTTCTCAACTCCTCTGGCCCCACCCACCACCCACCAAGCCCCGCCCACATCCCACCTGGCCCCGCCCACAACCCAGCAGGTCTCGGGGACAGGGGGGCGGGGTCAGAGTTCGGGATGGGGGAGGGAGGAGGAGGGTCAGAAGATAAAAGTGTAGGCGGAGCTAGTAGCAGCACAGAGCTGTCAACCCCGTCCCCATGCCCTAGTCCTCCAATAGGAGAGCCTTTAAGCATAAGCCCCTCCCCTCAACCCACAGACTGGCTGGCCACGCCCCCACAGGCCACACCCCTCAGACAAAGCTCTGCCACAGACAATGACCAGACGGAGACCCCCGCCCTCTCCTGATCAAACACGTGCACACGTACGCACACGTACACACACGTACACACGTGACGCTGGGATGCCCCTGTCCTCCCCCTGTTGCCATCGTGAGGAGTTTGTTGGAATCGGACTGGCCACCACTTGTATAGTGGCCTTTGCAAATCATACTGGGAAATGGAGTGCCTAGGTGTCGCTGTGTGTAGCCGTTAGCTTAGCATGACAGGCAGAGCTACCCTCATACACTAAAGGGTCAGTGAATGTCTATCGCCACACCCATATGCTCCTGTAGGCCTGTTGCCATAGAGATGAGGTGCCCGTCGTCGTGGAGACGAGTCACGAAGTCTCCCATCATTAAAATATATGAAACCGATTCCTGCTGGTCCCGCGATGATGTGGTGCCTGAAGTACTACCACTCACCTAGTACTTCCTGGCTCTGTGTTAGTACTACTCTTAATGTATTCTGATTATTTACTCCAGTAAACGTGTGCCGATCGCCTTATCTGCACTCAAATGTCTCCTGGACTCGTCTTTACTGACAGTAAGAGGACTCGGAACACATTTAGAACATGCTCTGGTTAGCATAACCAGCTAGGACAGGCTAGTTCATAGTTAGTTGAACTAACCTGGCTCTGCTCTAACAAGGTAACTAACTAATCAGCGAACTAACTAGTAATGAACAGCCCTAGTTACACGCACACAACAACACAATCTTCAACACATCTGCTTTATTGTACAAAACATTCAGGTTATTACACTAATGAGGTGTTACGGGGGAGGAGTCAGGTGAGGGGGAGGAGGAGTCAGGTGAGGAGGAGTCAGGTGAGGAGGAGGAGGAGGAGTCAGGTGAGGAGGAGGAGGACTCGGGTGAGGAGGAGTCAGGTGAGGAGGAGTCGGGTGAGGAGGAAGAGGAGTCAGGTGAGGAGGAAGAGGAGTCAGGTGAGGAGGAAGAGGAGTCAGGTGAGGAGGAAGAGGAGTCAGGTGAGGAGGAAGAGGAGTCAGGTGAGGAGGAAGAGGAGTCAGGTGAGGAGGTGGGCGGAGAAGCTGTAGAGGTCCTTGTTGACCTTCTTCAGGGTGCGGACCTCCTCCTCCAGCTCGGCCAGACGCACCCTGGAGCCGTCCTCATCCCCCACCCGCTGGGACAGAGGGCAAAGGTCAGGGGTCAATGAGCTAGGGGTCTGTAGGGGTCAGTGAGCTAGAGGTCAGTGAGCTAGGGGCTAGAGGTCGGGGGTCATGGTTACTCACTTTGTCCGTGATGGCCGTCATGGTGGAGAAGAGCTTCTCTGCTTTCTGAAGATACGACTCCTCCTCCTACAGACACACAACCTGTTAGAGCACACACACACACACACACACACACACACACACACACACACACACACACACACACACACACACACACACACACACACACACACACACACACACACACACACACACACACACACACACACACACCTGTGTGTGGAGGCCGAGGCGCAGGCAGACGTCTCCGGAGTCGGGCCCCTCGGCGTGCTGGGAGGACGCCAGGTGCCGGCTGAGGCGTGGCAGGGGCGCGGCCGGCGCCCCCAGAGGGACCAGCATGTTGGCCGGGGCGGCCATGATGGAGCAGGTGGTCACCTGACCTGTAGCAGACACACACCATTTAACACACACACACGCCACACATACCACACACCACACACACCCCTACCTACCTTTCTGGGCGGAGCAGCGAAGGCTCTGCCTGCTCTGGACGTCCCAGAGCCGCATTGTCTCGTCGTGGGACCCCGACAGGAGGAGCGTCCCGTCCATCGACACCGACAGACAGCTCACCAGGTTCCTGTCCAGGACAACCAATCAGAGGGAAGCAGCAGTACACCTCACAAGAGTCTTAGCCTCTACCTGTTTTACTAATTTACCTGTGTCCTTTGAACACCTGGTTGCCGTCGCTTTCTGACTGGAACGTTTTATCTCGGCTTAAACTCTGAAATGAAACCAAAACATAAACAACCAACCTGTTAAAACCACGTCCACACACAAGTTGAGCCACGTTGATTTCCTGTTACACAGATGCTTATACAAGCTTTAGATACATCCATCTATAGATAAATCAGGCCAGTGAGTGTACCTGACTACACAGGGACACCTGGAAGATGTTTCCATCACTTCCTCCACAGAACAGGAAGTACTCGCAGGGATCCAGGGTCACCGACATGATGCTGACGTCAAACAGGATCGACAAGAGCAGCTCTCCTGAGCCCAGCTCCCACAGCTGGAGACGAGAGGCCGCCATAACATCTGCTTTAGAGGCCGCTATAACATCTGCTTTAGAGGCCGCCATAACATCTGCTTTAGAGGCCGCTATAACATCTGCTTTAGAGGCCGCCATAACATCTGCTTTAGCGGCCGCCATAACATCTGCTTTAGAGGCCGCCATAACATCTGCTTTAGAGGCCGCCATAACATCTGCTTTAGAGGCCGCCATAACATCTGCTTTAGGGGCCGCCATAACATCTGCTTTAGAGGCCGCCATAACATCTGCTTTAGAGGCCGCCATAACATCTGCTTTAGAGGCCGCTATAACATCTGCTTTAGAGGCAAACTATAACATCTGCTTTAGAGGCCGCTATAACATCTGCTTTAGAGGCAAACTACAACATCTGCTTAAGAGGCCGCTATAACATCTGCTTTAGAGGCCGCCATAACATCTGCTTTAGAGGCCGCTATAACATCTGCTTTAGAGGCATGGAAGTCAGTCACCGGTCAGTCCCCAATCAGTCAGTCACCAGTAAATGAGTCAGTCAGTGCCCAGTTAGTCAGTCAGTCACCAGTCAGTCAGTCACCAGTCAGTCATCAGTCAGTCAGTCAGTCAGTCAGTCAGTCAGTCAGTCAGTCGTCAGTCAGTCACCAGTCAGTCAGTCCCCCCACCTTGACGGTCTGGTCCAGCGAGGCTGTGGCCAGCCGGGCCTGCGGTCCCATCAGCCCACAGTGGAGGTCGGTGACGGGGAGGGAGTGGCGGGACAGCACGTGGAGAGGCTCGGGGCTGCAGCCCTGGTCCAGCTGCACCACACTGGACACACACCGTGACAAACACACCATCACACACACCCTATGACAAACACACACCAACACACACACACCTCGACAAGCACACACCATCACACACACACCCTATGACAAACACACACCAACACACACACACCCTATGACAAACACACACCAACCATGATAAACACACACCCTATGACAAACACACACATACCCTGACAAACACACCATCACACACACACCCTATGACAAACACACACACGCCCTATGACAAACATACACACACCATGACAAACACACACCATCCCACACGCACCCCATGACAAACACACACACTATGACAAACACACACACACCCTATGACAAAACACACACACCATGATAAAACACACACACCATGATAAAACACACACACACACACACACCATGATAAAACACACACACACACACCATGATAAAACACACACCATCACACAACTAGGGCTTTGACTTTTGCCCAAAAATCATATTCGAAGTTTGTTTGTTTATTAATATTCGAATATATTCGAATATTTATTAATAATATTCTGACCATTAAATTCCTTCAGTAAGACCTGGGCTGAATCTGAATACTTAGTACATACTATTTCTGTTCAGTGTCTACTACTTGACCGTACTACACTTGACAGTGTAGTACGGTCTACAGCTATGCGTACGCCTCTGAACGCTTCCGAACACCGCCGAAACTCCAACGGATGTTTGGAGATGACGTATCTCCCCTCAGATGCCGACAAATGACCTTGATTAGTTACCTGTTTTCCGCCTTGTCATCGTTGCTATTAAATTAAAAATGTCTCTTTTTACTTAATTACTTACTTTACTTTTTTAATGTCTCTTTTTTTCGCCGCTTTCTACGACGTCTTTCTAAGCCGCTGTTGGTAGTGTCGGGTCAGCCATCTCTTCTTCGTTCGTTACCAGACTCCGGTTGCATTGTGGGATAGCGTAGTGACCTACCGTTGTATACTGTGGCGATAGCACGCATTCGGAAACGGTTTCCGTACTACACAATGCGTACTGAGCATTCGGACGCGCTATATTTGTGACGTACTACAAAATACATACTATAAGTATGAGTATTCGGATTCAGCCATGGATTGGGCTTTGCGAGGTTTGTTTACCGGCGTTGCAGGTCTAAGGTCTGCCTAAGGTCACCGTGTGTGTTTGGAGGACAGCTCTGTGTAAGGCAGTGTGTGATTGGAGAACAAAGAGACGAACGAGAGCCTTCAGACCCCAAACACACCGAGCTGTCGTCTCCGGCCACGCGAGCTGTCCTCCAAACACACACGGTACACACACTGCCTTAAGGTGCGAACACACCAAGCGCGTTACTCGCGTACGACGCGTATAAAATTGGCAATTTTTCCATAGGGAACCATTGGTTTACGCGCGTATGAGACGCGTACACGCGTAAAGCAACATTTTACTCGCGTTAGGGGCGTATGAGGCGCGTATATATACGCGCGTATATATACGCGCGTACATATACGCGCGTATATATACGCGCGTACATATACGCGCGTACATATACGCGCGTACGCGAGGAGTTCAAAAAATTGAACTTTTTACGCTCATACGCGCCGCAATAGCCAATCAGCGTTGAGCTTGACCCGACGTCACTGGCAGAGAGTAGTGAGCTTGGACAGAAGCATACGGCCGACATCTTTCTTTATTCTGTGTGGAAATAGTAACATAGTTACGCCATTAAATGCTTTTATGGAAACATTTTTAGCGAGAAATGTGCATTTTACTTTCATAATGTTCGCTCGGTGAATGTGAAGGATGTTTGGTTTGATAGTTATGACGAAGAGGGAACGCTCCGTTCACTTGCATGGACAGAGTCTCTGGTTACTAAGCAACCTCAACGTCTTGGCGGACTATATATCTGCTGATCAACACTACGAATGCTGGAAACACACCAGACACACCATGTGAAGTTATTTAACCAGATTATTGTTATTTATATCCGAGATTATTTAATCTAATCCGATCTAAACTCTATCACCCAAACGCGACGGCGTTTGGGTTTCCTACCTCGGACTCCAGCGCAGCCATGTCCATGGCAGCCACGGCCGGCAACTTTCTTTATTCTGGGTGGAATAGTAACATAGTTACGCCATTAAATGCGTTTATGGAAACATTTCTAGCGAGAAATGTGCATTTTACTTTCATAATGTTCGCTCGGTGAATGTGAAGGATGTTTGGTTTGATAGTTATGACGAAGAGTGAACGCTCCGTTCACTTGCATGGCCAGAGTCTCTGATTGCTAAGCAACCTCAACGTCTTGGCGGACTATATATCTGCTGATCAACACTACGAATGCTGGAAACACACCAGACACACCATGTGAAGTTATTTAACCAGATTATTGTTATTTATATCCGAGATTATTTAATCTAATCCGATCTAAACTCTATCACCCAAACGCGACGGCGTTTGGGTTTCCTACCTCGGACTCCAGCGCAGCCATGTCCATGGCAGCCACGGCCGGCAACTTTCTTTATTCTGGGTGGAAATAGTAACATAGTTACGCCATTAAATGCGTTTATGGAAACATTTCTAGCGAGAAATGTGCATTTTACTTTCATAATGTTCGCTCGGTGAATGTGAAGGATGTTTGGTTTGATAGTTATGACGAAGAGTGAACGCTCCGTTCACTTGCATGGACAGAGTCTCTGATTGCTAAGCAACCTCAACGTCTTGGCGGACTATTTCTCTGCTGATCAACACTACGAATGCTGGAAACACACCAGACACACCATGTGAAGTTATTTAACCCGATTATTGTTATTTATATCCGAGATTATTTAATCTAACCCGATCCAAGCTCTATCATCTACCCAAACACAGCGGCGTTTGGGTTTCCTTCCTCGGACTCCTAAATCCAGCGCAGCCACAGGCTGGGGGGGGGGGGGGGTTTGGGCGGTCTCATATACGCGCGTATGCGTACGCGCGTATCTGACCATTTTTGACACAAAATGGTCAAGCAACATTTTAGGTGCGTTACGCGCGTACATGGTACGCGAGGTACGCGCTTGGTGTGTTCGCACCTTTAAGGTGCGAACACACCAAGCGCGTTACTCGCGTACGACGCGTATAAAATTGGCAATTTTTCCATAGGGAACCATTGGTTTACGCGCGTATGAGACGCGTACACGCGTAAAGCAACATTTTACTCGCGTTAGGGGCGTATGAGGCGCGTATATATACGCGCGTACATATACGCGCGTACATATACGCGCGTATATATACGCGCGGACATATACGCGCGTACATATACGCGCGTACGCGAGGAGTTCAAAAAATTGAACTTTTTACGCTCATACGCGCCGCAATAGCCAATCAGCGTTGAGCTTGACCCGACGTCACTGGCAGAGAGTAGTGAGCTTGGACAGAAGCATACGGCCGACATCTTTCTTTATTCTGTGTGGAAATAGTAACATAGTTACGCCATTAAATGCTTTTATGGAAACATTTTTAGCGAGAAATGTGCATTTTACTTTCATAATGTTCGCTCGGTGAATGTGAAGGATGTTTGGTTTGATAGTTATGACGAAGAGTGAACGCTCCGTTCACTTGCATGGACAGAGTCTCTGGTTACTAAGCAACCTCAACGTCTTGGCGGACTATATATCTGCTGATCAACACTACGAATGCTGGAAACACACCAGACACACCATGTGAAGTTATTTAACCAGATTATTGTTATTTATATCCGATATTATTTAATCTAATCCGATCTAAACTCTATCACCCAAACACCACGGCGTTTGGGTTTCCTACCTCGGACTCCAGCGCAGCCATGTCCATGGCAGCCACGGCCGGCAACTTTCTTTATTCTGGGTGGAATAGTAACATAGTTACGCCATTAAATGCGTTTATGGAAACATTTCTAGCGAGAAATGTGCATTTTACTTTCATAATGTTCGCTCGGTGAATGTGAAGGATGTTTGGTTTGATAGTTATGACGAAGAGTGAACGCTCCGTTCACTTGCATGGCCAGAGTCTCTGATTGCTAAGCAACCTCAACGTCTTGGCGGACTATATATCTGCTGATCAACACTACGAATGCTGGAAACACACCAGACACACCATGTGAAGTTATTTAACCAGATTATTGTTATTTATATCCGAGATTATTTAATCTAATCCGATCTAAACTCTATCACCCAAACGCGACGGCGTTTGGGTTTCCTACCTCGGACTCCAGCGCAGCCATGTCCATGGCAGCCACGGCCGGCAACTTTCTTTATTCTGGGTGGAAATAGTAACATAGTTACGCCATTAAATGCGTTTATGGAAACATTTCTAGCGAGAAATGTGCATTTTACTTTCATAATGTTCGCTCGGTGAATGTGAAGGATGTTTGGTTTGATAGTTATGACGAAGAGTGAACGCTCCGTTCACTTGCATGGACAGAGTCTCTGATTGCTAAGCAACCTCAACGTCTTGGCGGACTATTTCTCTGCTGATCAACACTACGAATGCTGGAAACACACCAGACACACCATGTGAAGTTATTTAACCCGATTATTGTTATTTATATCCGAGATTATTTAATCTAACCCGATCCAAGCTCTATCATCTACCCAAACACAGCGGCGTTTGGGTTTCCTTCCTCGGACTCCTAAATCCAGCGCAGCCACAGGCTGGGGGGGGGGGGGGGGGTTGGGCGGTCTCATCTACGCGCGTATGCGTACGCGCGTATGCGTACGCGCGTATCTGACCATTTTTGACACAAAATGGTCAAGCAACATTTTAGGTGCGTTACGCGCGTACATGGTACGCGAGGTACGCGCTTGGTGTGTTCGCACCTTTACACAGAGCTGTCCTCCACACACACACGGTACACACACTGCCTTACACAGAGCTGTCCTCCAAACACACACGGTGTTTGCTATGGTTACCGGTCTTGCGTGTTCCAACGGTTTATTAGGTTTCTAATAAATCGCTGTCTAATCAATACTTCATTCACTGCCTCTTCCGTGGTCACTACAATATTATGAATAGACTGCGTCGGGCTCTCCGACGTCTCTCCCTCTTGGCCTGCCCATAACAGGTTCCAATATTAAGGGCTGCCTAATACCTAAGGTCTAAGGTGACCTTGGGTGTCTTGAAAGGCGCCTCTAAATTAAATGTATTATTATTTATTATTAATATTTGTTCGAATTTTGAGTTCGGAGTTCGGAGTCAAAGCCCTTTCCAACACACACACACACACACACACACACACACACACACACACACACACACACACACACACACACACACACACACACACACACACACACACACACACACACACACACACACACACACACACACACACACAGTACCTGGCGAGGCGCCACACCAGGGCCAGGTTGTCTTTGCCTCCGGTGACGAGGTGGGAGGAGTCATCGGTGAACTTCACACAGCTGACGTCCTGGTAGTGTCTGTTGAGGACCGCCAGGAGGCCGCCCGTCGACACCTAGAAATTAGTATCTGTTATCCACTGGTGATGTCTAAACCTAGAGATCAGTATCTGTTATCTACTGGTGATGTCTAAACCTAGAGATCAGTATCTGTTATCCACTGGTGATGTCTAAACCTAGAGATCAGTATCTGTTATCCACTGGTGATGTCTAAACCTAGAGATCAATATCTGTTATCTACTGGTAATGTCTGCTACCATTAAATAAGAATAAGATTGTTAAAGACATCCAGACTGATGAGGTATAATATGTTCCAGTTACACATTTGAATATCAAAGAATGACAAGATATGATATGAATAATAACTAATATATAATAATTGTAATAATAATATTGTAGACATAAGGTCAGAAACACAGTGACTAATAAAGACTAATCTAGATATCAGACATGATCCCAAGGCTGAGTGACATCCGCTCCACTGATCGACAGCTTGATGAGGGCTGCCTCACCTCCTATAGGCAGTCAGTCCCCAGTCAGTCACCAGTCAGTCAGTCAGTCACCAGTCAGTCACCAGTCAGGCAGTCAGTCCCCAGTCAGTCACCAGTCAGTCACCAGTCAGTCCCCAGTCAGTCAGTCAGTCTCCAGTCAGTCAGTCAGTCAGTCACGCCGTCTACCCACTGTCCGTCCGTCAGCGGGAGACGGAAGGCGTGGCTGACAGATGGGGGAGGAGTCTTTGCAGAGACATACGTCAGCCAAGCCCGAGCATACGCGATCTGATTGGATGACGGATCCGTCACTGCCTGAAAAGTTGAAAATTGTTCAACTTTCATGACGGAGCCGACGGATATAACGGAACGGATGGACCCACAATGCATTGCGGCTCTGCCCCATTCAAAGTCGATGGGATCCGTCTGTTGACGGATGCAATGGGCAAGAGGGGTCAGTCACCAGTCAGTCAGTCCCCAGTCAGTTAGTCCCCAGTCAGTCCCCAGTCAGTCAGTCCCTAGTCAATCAGTCCCCAGTCAGTCAGTCCCTAGTCAATCAGTCAGTAACCAGTCAGTCAGTCAGTCACCAGTCAGTCAGCAGTCAGTCCCCAGTCAGTCAGTCCCCAGTCAGTCAGTCAGTCACCACTCAGTCAGCCACCAGTCAGTCAGTCAGTCAGTCAGTCACCAGTCTGTCAGTCAGTCCCCAGTCAGTCAGTCACCAGTCAGTCAGCCACCAGTCACGCCCCGTGCCCACTACCTCCGTCAGTTGACTGATCTCCATTGACTTTGAATGGGGACGGACGCGCAATGCATTGTGGGTCCGTCCGTTCCGTTGGAGCCTTCGGCTCAGTCAAAAAGTTGAAAAATGTTCAACTTTTTCGGCAGCGACGGATCCGTCATCCAATCAGATCGCGTATGCAAATGTAAGCACTGTGACGCGACTCGGGCTCTGACGATACTGGAAAGCGGGTAATCTTGCCTCGCAACAAGCAGGAAGAAGCGGGAAGAACCCGGCGAAGCGATCTGATTGGCTGACGGATGCCTCTGCAAAGACTACTCCCCCATCAGTCAGCCACGCCTTCCCACGTCCGTTGACTGACGGAGGTAGTGGGCATGTAGGGTCAGTCCGTCGTCAGTCAGTCACCAGTCTGTCAGTCAGTCAGTCAGTTGTCAGTCAGTCAGTCACCAGTCAGTCAGTCAGCCACCAGTCAGCCAGCCACCAGTCAGTCCGTCGTCAGTCAGTCACCAGTCTGTCAGTCAGCCACCAGTCAGTCCGTCGTCAGTCAGTCACCAGTCTGTCAGTCAGTCCCCAGTCAGTCAGTCAGTCCGTCGTCAGACCCCAGTCAGTCAGTCCGTCCCCAGTCAGTCCGTCGTCAGTCCCCAGTCAGTCAGTCCGTCCCCAGTCAGTCAGTCAGTCCCCAGTCAGTCAGTCAGTCCGTCGTCAGTCCCCAGTCAGTCCGTCGTCAGTCAGTCAGTCCGTCAGTCCGTCGTCAGTCAGTCAGTCAGTCCGTCGTCAGTCCCCAGTCAGTCAGTCGTCAGTCCGTCGTCAGTCAGTCTGTCGTCAGTCAGTCAGTCAGTCAGTCAGTCAGTCACCAGCCAGTCCCGGCTCACCTCCCACAGGTAGAGGGCCTCTGCGATCCCGGCGGCGAGGAACAGTCCGTTGGGGGCGGCGGTCAGACAGGTCACCACCCCGGGACACACCATCCTCTGCAGCAGCTGGTCCTGAGATCAACACACCGAGTTAACACACACACACACACACACACACAGTACAGTTTATCACGATTACATTCAGTAGACTAATTAATGTTGGTATATATTTTATGAATAGGGCTTTCTAAGGAGGATTAGAAAGGGCCACGGTTAGGGGCTAACCCTAGCTCTCTAAAGAGGATTAGGGTTTATCAGGGTATATTAGGGTAAATAGAGTATATTAAAGTTAGATCACCACATAGAGTTTAGTATTGGCTGTATAGAGATGAAGACGGTTGTGTTGAGTATGAGAGTAACTCACATCAGATGAGTATAAGTATTAAAGGTAGTATTATTCGGTACTACCTTCCTTTGTATCTCCCACACGTTGATGAAGTTCTTGCCCAGTTGGGCCCCCAGGAGCCACCGGTCGTCTAGGACGGCCAGGCCACGGGCCGAGGTGTTTCCCCCCCGGTAGGAGACCAGGTTGGCCCCGGAGTGGAGGTCCGACACCGTGCAGTTCCACAGCAGGGAGGACGAGTCCGTGCTCACGATCACTTCCATGGGCGCTGACATCTTGGCTTCTTCACCGAAAACACGAGCCGGCGAGAGTTCAGAGCGTCACGGCGGAGGTGCATTGTGGGATTTGTAGGAATGTAGTCTCCGGGTAGACTCTTGAGAGTTGACTCGTTATAGCTCAGTAAATAGTGTATATTAGGGTAAATAGTGTATATTAAGGTAAATAGCTCAGCAAATAGTGTAAATAAGGGTAAATAGTAAATATTGGCCCTGCTAGTTGCTTACAAGCTTTCTTTTTATTTCGTGTAAAAAAGTGAGCATAAATATTATGAATTTCCTATCAAATTCACTTTGTCATTCAAACATAGCCGACTAGCCTCGGACAATAGGCAACATGCTCTATGTATAGGCTATAGGCTAATAGGCTACAGCTGACGTCAATAACAACAGTTTTACTAACAATGACAGTATCATCATCACAATACGTATATATTACATAATACATTATATATCAGGATGTTATGATCAAATAATACAAATGTTGTAAATGAATACTGCTGAATGATGAATTATTTTTAACAAATGTATACATTTTTGATACATTATGTTGTAGGCCTACATACTTATAAATATTAATAATAATAATTTGGATTGTATCAGCGCCGTCGTCCTCCACCTCCTCCTCTTCCTCATCGTCCTCAACCACCGCCTCCTCTTCCTCCTCCTTTTCCTCCTCCTCCTCCTCCTCCTCCAGCTCCTCCTCCACCTCTTCCTCCACCACCTCCTCCTCCACCTCTTCCTTCTCCTCCTCCTGGAGTTTAGCCCAGAAACGGCTGCAACAGAAAGAATACAAAATCTACTGCTATAGATTATCTACGTTCACTTCTATCACTAACTAGGGGACTAGGCTCCTAGTATTTAGGGTTCTAGGAACCATGTAGTGTCCTAGGGTCCAAGTATTTAGGGTTCAGGACCATGTAGGGTCCAAGGGGCTAGGGTCCTAGTATTAAGGGTTCCAGGACTGTGTAGGGTCCTAGGTTGACCTACGGGGCGTTCAGGCGGGGTGTCCGTGCGGGGGTCCGGTTGGGGGTCCGCCGGGCTGGGTAAGCTCTTCTGGGGGTCCCGGCCCATCTGGGCTGAAGGCGGGGTCAACAGAGACTGGTTCTTCAGCAGAGTACAAAGTACTGAAGAAGAGAAGAATATTCCATCAGAGGGTGATACTTGAACAACAAAGGATGAAGAGGAGCAGGTCTGGTGGAGACGGTCCTCACCTTCTCTGGTCATGGCCTCGGCGGCGCTCATGGCCTTCCCACTGAGGTCGTTCATCATGCCGTCCACCGCGGCCTCGTGGCGCAGGAATAACGGCCGCACCACCCGGTTGTAGATCACCTGGGAGCCGTTCCACGCCACCGGGGCCATGCACCACAGCAGGAACAGGCACTGCGGCAGAACGTTAGGCACTAGTGAGCAGGTCACTGGGGAGCGGGGCACTGGGGAGCAGGTCACTGGGGAGCAGGTTACCGGGGAGCAGGTTACCGGGGAGCAGGTCATTAGGGAGCAGGTCACTGGGGAGCAGGTCACTGGGGAGCGGGGCACTGGGGAGCAGGGGACCGGGGAGCAGGTTACCGGGGAGCAGGTCATTAGGGAGCAGGTCACTGGGGAGCGGGGCACTGGGGAGCAGGGGACCAGGGAGCAGGGGACCGGGGAGCAGGTCACTGGGGAGCGGGGCACTGGGGAGCAGGGCACTAGTGAGCAGGGCACTGGGGGGCAGGGGACCGGGGAGCAGGTCATTAGGGAGCAGGTCACTAGTGAGCAGGGCACTGGGGAGCAGGGGACCGGGGAGCAGGTCACTGGGGAGCAGGGCACTGGGGAGCAGGTCACTAGTGAGCAGGTCACTAGTGAGCAGGGCACTAGTGAGCAGGGCACTGGGGAGCAGGGCACCGGGGAGCAGGTCACTAGTGAGCAGGTCACTGGTGAGCAGGTCACCAGGGAGCAGGGCACTGGGGAGCAGGTCACTAGTGAGCAGGGCACTGGGGAGCAGGGGACCGGGGAGCAGGGCACTGGGGAGCAGGTCACTAGTGAGCAGGTCACTAGTGAGCAGGGCACTAGTGAGCAGGGCACTGGGGAGCAGGGCACCGGGGAGCAGGTCACTAGTGAGCAGGTCACTGGTGAGCAGGTCACCAGGGAGCAGGGCACTGGGGAGCAGGTCACTGGTGAGCAGGTCATTAGGGAGCAGGGCACTAGTGAGCAGGGCACTGGGGAGCAGGGCACTAGTGAGCAGGTCACTGGGGAGCAGGTCACTAATGAGCAGGGCACTGGGGAGCAGGGCACTAGTGAGCAGGTCACTGGGGAGCAGGTCACTGGGGAGCAGGTCACTGGGGAGCAGGTCACTAGGGAGCAGGTCACTGGGGAGCAGGGCACTGGGGAGCAGGGCACTAGTGAGCAGGTCACTGGGGAGCAGGTCATTAGGGAGCAGGTCACTGGGGAGCAGGTCACTGGTGAGCAGGTCACTGGTGAGCAGGTCATTAGGGAGCAGGGCACTAGTGAGCAGGGCACTGGGGAGCAGGGCACTAGTGAGCAGGTCACTGGGGAGCAGGTCACTAGTGAGCAGGGCACTGGGGAGCAGGGCACTAGTGAGCAGGTCACTGGGGAGCAGGTCACTGGGGAGCAGGTCACTGGGGAGCAGGTCACTAGGGAGCAGGTCACTGGGGAGCAGGGCACTGGGGAGCAGGGCACTAGTGAGCAGGTCACTGGGGAGCAGGTCATTAGGGAGCAGGTCACTGGGGAGCAGGTCACTAGGGAGCAGGGCACTGGGGAGCAGGGCACTGGGGAGCAGGGCACTGGGGAGCAGGGCACTGGGGAGTAGGTCATTAGGGAGCAGGTCATTAGGGAGCAGGTCACTGGGGAGCAGGTCACTGGGGAGCAGGTCATTAGGGAGCAGGTCATTAGGGAGCAGGTCATTAGGGAGCAGGTCATTAGGGAGCAGGTCATTAGGGAGCAGGGCACTGGGGAGCAGGGCACCAGAGCTAAACACTAGACCGTTACTCAATAGTGAGCAGGTCACTAGGGAGAAGGTCACCACAGTTAAACACTAGAGCGTTAGTCACTAGTGAGCAGGTCACCAGAGTTAGACACTAGACCATTTGTCACTGGGGAGCAGGTCACCAGAGTTATTAACTAGAGTTAAACACTTGACTGTTAGTCACTAGTGGGCAGGTCACCAATGTTAAACACTAGAGAGTTCATACACTGTCCTGTATTGTGCCGTACATCTACCCACCAGGTCATCTGGTATCTAGCCTCCAGGTCACGGTGCCTCTAGCCTCCAGGTCACGGTGCTTCTAGCCTCCAGGTCACGGTGGCTCTAGCCTCCAGGTCACGGTGGCTCTAGCCTCCAGGTCACGGTGCTTCTAGCCTCCAGGTCACGGTGCCTCTAGCCTCCAGGTCACGGTGGCTCTAGCCTCCAGGTCACGGTGCCTCTAACCTCCAGGGCACGGTGGCTCTAGCCTCCAGATCACGGTGGCTCTAGCCTCCAGATCACGGTGGCTCTAGCCTCCAGATCACGGTGGCTCTAGCCTCCAGGTCACGGTGGCTCTAGCCTCCAGGTCACGGTGCCTCTAACCACCAGGTCACGGTGCCTCTAACCTCCAGGTCACGGTGGCTCTAGCCTCCAGATCACGGTGGCTGTAGCCTCCAGGTCACGGTGGCTCTAGCCTCCAGGTCACGGTGGCTGTAGCCTCCAGGTCACGGTGCCTCTAGCCTCCAGGTCACGGTGGCTCTAGCCTCCAGGTCACGGTGCCTCTAACCTCCAGGTCACGGTGCCTCTAACCTCCAGGTCACGGTGGCTCTAGCCCCCAGGTCACGGTGGCTCTAGCCTCCAGGTCACGGTGGCTCTAGCCTCCAGGTCACGGTGGCTCTAGCCTCCAGGTCACGGTGGCTGTAGCCTCCAGGTCACGGTGGCTGTAGCCTCCAGGTCACGGTGGCTCTAGCCTCCAGGTCACGGTGGCTCTAGCCTCCAGGTCACGGTGGCTCTAGCCTCCAGGTCACGGTGGCTCTAGCCTCCAGGTCACGGTGGCTCTAACCTCCAGGTCATGGTGGCTCTACTGGTGGAGAGGATCTGACCATCACCTTGAAGGCATAGTAGAAGGGGAACCAGTAGAGGAAGATATCAGAGAAGAACTCCCCCAGACTGAAGACCCCATAGACCACCCAGTAGGTCAGCCACTTGGTGTCGTCCTCTTTGTTCTCACTCTCGATGGCCTTCACACTGCACAGGGGTCAGTGTTTAGAACACAGTAAATGAAGGAGGAACTTTCACAGGTGACTTGAAGCAGCTTTTGTCCATCGTTGCTCCTTTCCAGGAAATAACGGATATACTTTCCTTATACTTATAGTAGTCATGAATAATACACAGGATATACTTTACTAATACTTATAGTACTCATCGGTAATACCAAGGATATCATTTGCTAATACTTAAAGTACTCACGAGTAATACGCAGGATAGACGAAGCCGATGAGGTTACAAAGGAGAGAGGCTCCGTATCCATAAACCAGATAGAGTCCAGTTAGAGACACTGCCCCTAGTGGACACACAGTAGATAATACACCTTTATTAAACTGTTCCCCTAATGGACACACAGGGGATAATACACCGTTACTAAACGGTTCCCCTAGTGGACACACAGGGAGATAATACACCTTTACCAATCTCTGCTCATAGTAGACACACAGGGGATATACATATTTAGTACAGTGTGCCCATAGTGGACAAACAGGGAGATAATACAACTTAACCTCACTAACTTGCTAAGTGCTAGCTCCAGGCTAATAGCCTACTCTAGGTTAATGGCTATCTCTCCGGACAAGTTGTCTTCCAGAGTCCCCGAGAAGTTGGTGGCACTTTTATCGACTTTCATTATCAACAGGTAGACAGTAACGTTTACATCAACAGGTAAACAATAAAGCTGCACTAACAGGTCAACAGTAATGTTACACTAAGAGGTGAACAGTAACGTTACAAAGAGGTCAACAGTAAAGTGACACTTAGAGGTCAACAGTAATGTTACAGTAACAGATCAACAGTGTGTTACACTACCAGGTAAAGAGAAACAGGTGTCCAGGCAGGATTAGGGACCACGTGACCAGCCGCCGGCTTGCGGCTTAACGTGATGGACCTTTATAAACACTATTAACTATAACTGCACTCAAACGAACCCTAAACGAACAGACCCAGAGCGTGTTAGTATGTTTTAACAGTGCAGCCGTCAGAAGCGTGCTAGCATGTTCTAATACGCACCGAGGGCCAGGATCTTCCTCCTCACGCCGGTGCTCTCCTCCAGCCGTCCCAGGACGGAGCTCAGCGGGCTGGGCTCCGTGAGGAGCCGCTCCGCGCGCTCCCGCAGCCCCCCGAGGATCTCCGCGAACCCCATATGGAGGATGGAGATCGATATCTGATGCTATTGTTATAATCCAGATATGATCTAGATATCTCTCTCCAAAACCGCTGACTGCACTCCTCAATCCGGTCTGATGAGTGAGCTCTGTGTGTGTGTGTGTGTGTGTGTGTGTGTGTGTGTGTGTGTGTGTGTGTGTGT
>NC_079423.1:263875-266375 GCF_026213295.1 Gadus chalcogrammus
GTTGACCCCGCCCTGGTGTTGATCTTGATTGGCTCTGTCATGTTCTTCATCAACGTCTTCGGCTGCTTGGGAGCGTTGCGCAACGCCAAGTGCCTCCTGCGAACGGTACAACGACCTGACCCTAACGATCACTGAACGACCTGACCCTAACGATCACTGAACGACCTGACCCTAACGATCACTGAACGACCTGACCCTAACGATCACTGAACGACCTGACCCTAACGATCACTGAACGACCTGACCCTAACGATCACTGAACGACCTGACCCTAACGATCACTGAACGACCTGACCCTAACGATCACTGAACGACCTGACCCTAACGATCACTGAACGACCTGACCCTAACGATCACTGAACGACCTGACCCTAACCATCACTGAACGACCTGACCCTAACGATCACTGAACGACCTGACCCTAACGATCACTGAACGACCTGACCCTAACGATCACTGAACGACCTGACCCTAACGATCACTGAACGACCTGACCCTAACGATCACTGAACGACCTGACCCTAACGATCACTGAACGACCTGACCCTAACGATCACTGAACGACCTGACCCTAACGATCACTGAACGACCTGACCCTAACGATCACTGAACGACCTGACCCTAACGATCACTGAACGACCTGACCCTAACGATCACTGAACGACCTGACCCTAACGATCAGTGAACGACCTGACCCTAACGATCACTGAACGACCTGACCCTAACGATCACTGAACGACCTGACCCTAACGATCACTGAACGATCTGACCTGACCCTAACGATCACTGAACGACCTGACCCTAACGATCACTGAACGACCTGACCCTAACGATCACTGAACGACCTGACCCTAACGATCACTGAACGACCTGACCCTAACGATCACTGAACGACCTGACCCTAACGATCACTGAACGACCTGACCCTAACGATCACTGAACGACCTGACCCTAACGATCACTGAACGACCTGACCCTAACGATCACTGAACGACCTGACCCTAACGATCACTGAACGACCTGACCCTAACGATCACTGAACGACCTGACCCTAACGATCACTGAACGACCTGACCCTAACGATCACTGAACGGCCTGACCCTAACGATCACTGAACGACCTGACCTGACCCTAAGGATCACTGAACGACCTGACCCTAACGATCACTGAACGACCTGACCCTAACGATCACTGAACGACCTGACCCTAACGATCACTGAACGACCTGACCCTAACGATCACTGAACGACCTGACCCTAACGATCACTGAACGACCTGACCCTAAGGATCACTGAACGACCTGACCCTAACGATCACTGAACGACCTGACCCTAACGATCACTGAACGACCTGACCCTAACGATCACTGAACGACCTGACCCTAACGATCACTGAACGACCTGACCCTAACGATCACTGAACGACCTGACCCTAACGATCACTGAACGACCTGACCCTAAGGATCACTGAACGACCTGACCCTAACGATCACTGAACGACCTGACCCTAACGATCAATGAACGATCGGACTAATGATACGACCAGACTAACAATCGAGATACATTCTGACTATCAATCACGGCACAACCTGACAGACTATAAGCTCAACTATTACTACTATAACGAACCTCCCTAAATTAGTTGTTACTTATAAGACTAAAAGAGTTGTTACCAACAGGACTAATGAGTTGTTACCAACAGGACTAATGAGTTGTTACTAACAGGGCTAATGAGTTGTTACTAACAGGACTAATGAGTTGTTACTAACAGGACTAATGAGTTGTTACTAACAGGACTAATGAGTTGTTACTAACAGGACTAATGCGTTGTTACTAACAGGACTAATGAGTTGTTACTAACAGGACTAATGAGTTATTACTAACAGGACTAATGAGTTGTCACTAACAGCACTAATGAGTTGTTACTAACAGGACTAATGAGTTGTTACTTACAGGACTAATGAGTTGCTACTATCAGGACTAATGAGTTGCTACTATCAGGACTAATGAGTTGTTACTAACAGGACTAATGAGTTGCTACTAACAGGACTAATGAGTTGTTACTAACAGGACTAATGAGTTGTTACTAACAGGACTAATGAGTTGCTACTAACAGGACTAATGAGTTGCTACTATCAGGACTAATGAGTTGCTACTAACAGGAGCTGTGTCCAGTTTCTAGGGATACTGTTGGTGATCCTCCTTCTGCAAATCGGAGTGACAGTTCTGGGCTACATCTTCAGTGAGAAGGTAATGTTGGGGGGGGCTCACACCCCCAGGGGTAATGTGAGGCTGGGGGGGGTCACACCCCCAGGGGTAACGTTACCACTGGGGGGGCTCACACCCACAGGGGTCACGTTACCACTGGGGGGGCTCACACCCATGGACATATTAAAGGATGGACCACAGACTGGAAAATGGCCGCCCATTCATTCCTATACAAACTGCTCAGTGACGCAGGGTAACATACAGGAGCGATTTGCTTCCGCGTTATGTGGCCA
>NC_079423.1:271375-326384 GCF_026213295.1 Gadus chalcogrammus
ACAAGTTTACAGGATTACAGGACACCGGTATAACATTTTTGTTCAAATTCAAAAGGAATTCTATAATTGTGTCATTATATTATATATCTAGTGATATATATCATAATTATAATATGACTGTCGATAGTCTGACTTAAAGCTAAAGTCCGGCCTTACCCTTGGTATATGGTACAGAGTAATCCTCCCATACTTATGTCCTCTCTGTACGTTCTATCGTACATCGTGTTAGCTGAGAGATACTCTCCAGAGCTCCAACTGTCAGTCAAACTACAATCAATAACAATAATTCTAGACATAATGCTAATGCTAATGCTAATGCTACGACCCCAGCATGAGTCAGAGACCTGCAGGAAGAGCCGAACCCTGAGCCTCCTCAGAGCACCCTGAGCCTCCTCAGAGCACCCTGAGCCTAACAGAGCACCCTGAGCCTCACCCTGAGCCTCCTCAGAGCACCCTGAGCCTAACAGAGTCTGGGTTGGAATCGTAGTCATGAAGGGGTTCTGGGGTGGGGTTCTGAGGAGGGGTTCTGAGGAGGGGTTCTGAGGTGGGGTTCTAGGGGTGGGGTTCTGAGGAGGGGTTCTGGGGAGGGGTTCTGAGGAGGGGTTCTGAGGAGGGGTTCTGAGGAGGGGTTCTGAGGAGGGGTTCTGAGGTGGGGTTCTAGGGGAGGGGTTCTGAGGAGGGGTTCTGAGGTGGAAGTTCTGAGGAGGGGTTCTGGGGAGGGGTTCTGAGGAGGGGTTCTGAGGAGGGGTTCTGAGGTGGAAGTTCTGGGGAGGGGTTCTGAGGAGGGGTTCTGAGGAGGGGTTCTGAGGAGGGGTTCTGAGGAGGGGTTCTGAGGTGGAAGTTCTGAGGAGGGGTTCTGAGGAGGGGTTCTGAGGAGGGGTTCTGAGGTGGAGGTTCCCCTGAGGTCCTGGGTTCTACGTCACCACGCAGGTGGTGGAGGAGGGCTGGCCCATGCCCAGGAGGTTAAAGTTCAGCTGGGCGGGGTTGTAGTCGAAGTCCAGCGCGGGGGTCTGCCGGCGGGGGGGCGGGGCCTTCTCCCGGGACGTGAGGCGGCACCGAGCCCGGACGCTCCTCAGGGGGGCGTGGTCCGGGCCCAGCATCGCGGGGCAGCGGAACACCTCCCTTAGGACCGCCCCCCGCTGGCCCAGCGCCACGAAGCCGTTCCTGTAGGTCAGCATGGAGACGGGGGCATGGTCGACGCGCTGGAGGAACAGCAGCCGGCCTGGGGGGGGGGGGGGGGTCAGGCTGCAGTCTGCTTCAAGCATTAGCACATGAGCACTTAGCATGTCAGTCGGCCGTAGCTTGATGTTGTGTTTGGGAAGCTTAATGTAGCCTGTTGGTATCATGATGTAGCAGTCGTAGCATGATGTAGCAGTCGTAGCGTGATGTATCAGTCGGAGCATGATGTAGCAGTCGCAGCATGATGTAGCAGTCGTAGCATGATGTAGCAGTCGCAGCATGATGTAGCGTGTGAGGATGGTACCTGTAGCGACGTCCCACACTTTGATGGTTCGGTCCAGAGAGCCGGTGAACACAAGTTGGTCGCTCTCTGAGAAGGCTGCACACAGAACCCGAACATCGGCCGCCTCCTGCCCACACACCAATGAGATGTTAGTTAACATGTTTACTACATGTTAACACTCATGGTAACCCCTACATGTTAACTCCTTCATGTTAACTACATGTTAACCCCTACATGTTAACCCCCATGGTAACCCCTCATGTTAACCCCTACATGTTAACCCCATGGTAACCCCTCATGTTAACCCCTACATGTTAACTACATGTTAACCCTCATGGTAACCCCTACATGTTAACCCCTCATGTTAACCCCTACATGTTGACCCCTCATGTTAACCCCTACATCTTAACTACATCTTAACCCTCATGGTAACCCTCATGTTAACTACATGTTAACCCCTACATGTTAACCCTCATGGTAACCCCTATATGTTAACTCCTAGATGTTAACTACACGTCAACCCCTCGTGTTATCCCCTCAAGTTAACCCCTCATGTTAACCCCCCCATTGGTAACCCCCAATGGTAACCCCTCATGTGAACTCCTACATGGTAACTCTACATATTACCCCCTCATGTTAACCCTTACATGTTATCTACATGTTAACTCCTACATGTTAACTACATGTTAACGCTTACATGCTAACTGACCTGCGAGATGTACTCCATGGTGTGGTCCAGCGTCGGGGGGCTGAGCGACCACAGGGTTAGCCGGCCCGAGGCCCCGCCCCCCGAGGCCCCGCCCCCCGAGGCCCTGCCCCCCGAGGCCACTAGGGCGTGGAGCCCCGAGTTACCGGCCCGGACGCAGGTGATGGGGCCCGGAGCAGCCTCCAGGGGGGCGGGGCCAGGCGCAGCCTCCAGGGGGGAGGGGCCTCGCGGGTAGGGGCCTTGGGGGGCGGGGCCTCGGGGGGCGCCGGAGGCCCAGAGGCTGAGCTCCCCCCCTGCCGTCCCGTACAGCAGCCTCCCGTCGGCCAGCAGGGCGGCGCAGGAGACGGGGGCCTGCAGCAGGTCCAGGATCAGGGTCCGGACCGGGCCCTCCACGGACGGGGCCCCGTCCCGGGTGGTGACCTCGAACAGCGCCAGCGAGCCCTCGTAGGCGGCGGCCAGTTGGCGCTCCCCCGGGTCCAGCGCCAGGGCCTGGACCCGGGGGAGGCTCTCAGGGGGCGGGAGGCACAGGGTCTCCTGGGGCCGGTCCAGGGGGTAGATCAGGACGGTCCCGGTCTTCAGGCCGCAGAACAGCAGCTTCTTGTTGTGGGCCAGCTCCAGACAGACCACCTCCGCCGACACCGCCAGGGTGTCTGACATCCCCCCTGCACAGAGGTCAGGGGTCAGGGGACCTCACCAGGGGTCTGCTGACCCTCACCAGAGGTCAGAGGTCAGGGACCCTCACCAGGCTACTAGACTACTGGACTACCCAGACCACATTTGACACCAAACCAGCCCAGACCAGACCAGACTAGACTAGAGCAGACCAAACCAGGACCAGTACAGACCAGCCCGGACTAGTGGACCCACCGTGGACGGTGTCCCAGCAGACCACCTCGGTGCGGTGGTCCGGGTGGACCCAGTAGGCTCGGCTGCAGTCCTTGGCGAGGCCCAGCAGGGTGCAGCCGGGGGGGAGGCGCTCGGGGGGTCTGGTCCGGGGGTCTGAGTCCAGGCTCCACAGGACCACCCTCTGGTCCCCCCGGGACCAGGACACCAGACCCCCGTCTGAGAGGAAGGAGAGCCAGGAGACCGGCTCCTCGGGCCCCTGGAGGCGCTGCAGCAGGGCCCCGGAGGGTAGGCCCCACACCTACAGAGGACACATTAATACACGCGTTAATAACATGTTAATAACATGTTGATACACATGTTAATAAACACGTTAATACACATGTTAATAAACACGTCAATACACATGTTAATAACATGTTGATACACACGTTAATAAACACGTTAATACACATGTGAATAACTTGTTGATACACATGTTAATAAACATGTTGATACACATGTTAATAACATGTTGATACACATGTTAATACACATGTTAATAAACACGTTAATATGACTCAAGATGTCTTCCTTGCTGATTTCAAGGGAGTTTTTTCTTGCCCGTTTGGGAGCTTGGGTAAAGAGGGATGTCATGAATATTTGGCCTGTTAAGCCCTTTGAGACTGTAATGGTGATTAAGGGCTATATAAATAAAATTGAATTGAATTGAATTAATACACATGTAAACAACATGTTAATACACACGTTAATAACATGTTAACAATATGTCAATACACAATGTGATACACATGTTAATAAACACGTTAGTACAAATGGTAATAACATGTCAATACACAATGTGATACACATGTTAATATACATGTTGATACACATGTTAATAAACACTTTAATACACATTTTAATAACATGTTAATAACCTGTTAATAGACATGTTAACACACACGTTGATACACAAGTTTATACACATGTTCAAACACATGATAATATACATGTAATACACATGTTAGGGAGAGATAGAGAGGGAGAGAGCGAGAGAGAGAGAGAGGCAGAGAGAGAGAGGCAGAGAGAGAGAGAGAGAGAGAGAGAGAGAGAGAGAGAGAGAGAGAGAGAGAGAGAGAGAGAGAGAGAGAGAGAGAGAGAGGCACAAAGAGAGAGAGAGAGAGCGAGAGAGAGGCACAAAGAGAGAGAGAAACAGAGAGAGAGGGAGGGGGGGGGGTCCTCACTCTGATGATGTGGTCTTCAGAGCCTGAGGCCAACAGTGTAGATTCCCTGGAGACACAAGCGCTGAGGACCTGGGCCTCATGGTGGAGCTGGGCCTCCTGGTGGAGCTGGGCCTCCTGGTGGAGCTGGGCCTCCTCGTGGAGGCTGAACACCAGCAGGCTTTTCTCACATCCTGGAGAAGACAGTACTACACAGTAATACTGCAGTACTATTACTGTACAGTACTACACAGTACTACTGCAGTACTACTACAGTACAGTACTACTACAGTAGACCCCCCAGTCAGCGCTTCAGGACACTAGAGAACAGGACACTCACCTGCTAACAGCAGCCTCTCATCCTCTGTGGCCATGAACAGAGAGCAAGGCATCATGGGAAACTGAGTCTCAGTCCGTCTGCCACTCCTGGAGACCTGAGAGACACCGGAGGGTCTTAGATACACTATACACAGCGTGTCAGACTGCACTGACCCTCTACAGCCCGTCCTCCAGTCCCACCTGCTGCAGGAGGCCGTCCTCGGTCAGAAGGAGAACCCGACCCAGTCTGGGCAGCATCAGCGACCTCAGGACCTCTGGTGACCTCAGGAACACTGGTGACCCCTGGCACCCCGGTGACCCCTGGCCCCCCGGTGACCCCTGGCCCCCCGGTGACCCCTGGTCCTGTTGGGCGATGTGGACGGCCCCGGCTCCGGTCCGCGTCACCACATCGGCCCCCAGGAGCCCCAGGACCTCCGACCCTCTGGTGGACAGGTTCAGCAGCGGGGCCATGGAGCCCAGCGCCCAGGACCTCACCTAGACCGGGACCAGGACCACAGTGAGACCAGGACCAGGACCTCACCTAGACCCGGACCAGGACCACAGTGAGACCAGGACCAGGACCTCCCCTAGACCGGGACCAGGACCACAGTGAGACCAGGACCAGGACCAGGATCAGAGAACCCACTTAGAACCCTAGACCAGGACCAGGACCTCACCTAGACCTAGACCCGGACCAGGACCACAGTGAGACCAGGACCAGGACCTCACCTAGACCCGGACCAGGACCACAGTGAGACCAGGACCAGGACCAGGATCAGAGAACCCACTTAGAACCCTAGACCAGGACCAGGACCACAGTGAGACCAGGACCAGGATCAGAGAACCCACTTAGAACCCTAGACCAGGACCAGGACCAGAACCTACTAAGACAAGGACCAGAGAACCCACTTAGACCTAGACCGGGACCCTAGAACCACCTAGAACCCTAGACCGGGACTCTAGAACCACCTAGAACCCAACCCAGCCAGCACGCTGTTTCTATAACATGACCACAGGTTTATCTACTTGAGTCTTGGTGTAAATGAAGATCTGGTCGGTCTGCTGTGATAGGTGGAGGGAGGCGGGGGCGAAGTCAGGGTCCATCCCTGATTGGACACAGTACACTTGTTTCCCGGACAACAGGCTCCACCTCCTGAGAGAACCGTCAGCAGCCAATGAAAGACAGTCGGTTCCGCTGTCAATCAGTTTAATGGTCAGGACAGCAGCTGTAGAAGTACACACCCAGTCACCTGTTATTACCTTCCCCAGACACAGCCTGATAACATGTTAATACCTCCCCCAGACACAGCCTGATAACATGTTAATACCTCCCCCAGACACAGCCTGATAACATGTTATTACCTCCCCCAGACACAGCCTGATTACATGTTATTACCTCCCCCAGACACAGCCTGATAACATGTTATTACCTCCCCCAGACACAGCCTGATTACATGTTATTACCTCCCCCAGACACAGCCTAGTAACATGTTATTATAACTCCCCCAGAAACAGCCTAGTAACATGTTATTATAACTCAACCTCTCACAGGACCTCTGAGAGGCCTACATGTGTGTGTGAGGACCTGTGAGAGGCCTACCTGTGTGTGTGAGGACCTGTGAGAGGCCTACCTGTGTGTGTGAGGACCTGTGAGAGGCCTACCTGTGTGTGTGAGGACCTGTGAGAGGCCTACCTGTGTGTGTGAGGAGGTGCAGCAGGCTGAGGGCAGAGAGCCTCCAGATCAACACAGAGCCGTCGTCTGAACCGGAGGCCAGGAGGTCCCCACACACACACACACACAGCACTGCAGACACACACACACACACGCAAACGCGCACACACACGCACACGCACACACACACACACACAGAACAGTGACACAGGGACACCAGTTACTCAAAGACCAGCGGTAGAGAGAGAGACCGGCGGTAGAGAGAGAGACCGGCGGTAGAGAGAGAGACCGGCGGTAGAGAGAGAGACCGGCGGTAGAGAGAGAGACCGGCGGTAGAGAGAGAGACCGGCGGTAGAGAGAGAGACCGGCGGTAGAGAGAGAGACCGGGGGTAGAGAGAGAGACCGGCGGTAGAGAGAGAGACCGGCGGTAGAGAGAGAGACCGGCGGTAGAGAGAGAGACCGGCGGTAGAGAGTGAGACCGGCGGTAGAGAGAGAGACCGGCGGTAGAGAGTGAGACCGGCGGTAGAGAGAGAGACCGGCGGTAGAGAGAGAGACCGGCGGTAGAGAGAGAGACCGGCGGTAGAGAGAGAGACCGGCGGTAGAGAGAGAGACCGGCGGTAGAGAGAGAGACCGGCGGTAGAGAGAGAGACCGGCGGTAGAGAGAGAGACCGGCGGTAGAGAGAGAGACCGGCGGTAGAGAGAGAGACCGGCGGTAGAGAGTGAGACCGGCGGTAGAGAGAGAGACCGGCGGTAGAGAGAGAGACCGGCGGTAGAGAGAGAGACCGGCGGTAGAGAGAGAGACCGGCGGTAGAGAGAGAGACCGGCGGTAGAGAGAGAGACCGGCGGTAGAGAGAGAGACCGGCGGTAGAGAGAGAGACCGGCGGTAGAGAGTGAGACCGGCGGTAGAGAGTGAGACCGGCGGTAGAGAGAGAGACCGGCGGTAGAGAGAGAGACCGGCGGTAGAGAGAGAGACCAGCGGTAGAGCGCCCACCTGTGCGGCCCCCGGTGAAGCTGTGTCTCAGCGGGCCCCCGGGGGCCGCGAGGAAGGAGCTCTTGGGCACCAGGACGGGCTCCTCACAGGACAGGAGCCACGCCTCACACTGACCCACCAACCGGCCAATCAGAGACGGGAAGGCGGCGCCCAGGGAGAGGAGGCGGCCCACCAGCTCAGAGAAGAACAGAGCTCTGTCTGGGAGTGGACAGACGGCACCAATCAGTACGCTGCTCTACGTCAGCTGGGCTCTGATTGGTCCTACTGACCCATGTGACATTAGCTGTGCTCTGATTGGTCGTACTGACCAATATGACATTAGCTGTGATCTGATTGGTCGTACTGACCCATGTGACATTAGCTGTGCTCTGATTGGTCATACTGACCAATGTGACATTAGCTGTGATCTGATTGGTCGTACTGACCAATGTGACATTAGCTGTGATCTGATTGGTTGTACTGACCCATGTGACCGCCCAGCCGATCCGCTCCGGGTTTGAGGAGCAGTAGGGTGTCGTGAAGCAGTGCACTCTGGGTACAGCTCATGAGGTCAGCACACATCCGGAGATCCTCAATCACACTGTCTATCCCACACAGCCTGCTCTTACAGTAGAGCCAGTCTGCATTACCTGATACAGGGGTTAGACAGTACAGAGAGGGGTAGGGGTTAGACAGTACAGAGAGGGGTAGGGGTTAGACAGTACCGAGACAGGTAGGGGTTAGACAGTACAGAGACAGGTAGGGGTTAGACAGTACAGGCAGGTCATTAAGGAGCAGGTAGGGGTTAGACAGTACAGACAGGTCATTAAGGAGCAGGTAGGGGTTAGACAGTACAGAGACAGGTCATTAAGGAGCAGGTAGGGGTTAGACAGTACAGAGACAGGTCGTTAAGGAGCAGGTAGGGGTTAGACAGTACAGAGACAGGTCATTAAGGAGCAGGTAGGGGTTAGACAGTACAGAGACAGGTCATTAAGGAGCAGGTAGGGGTTAGACAGTACAGAGACAGGTCATTAAGGAGCAGCTAGGGGTTAGACAATACAGAGACAGGTAATTAAGGAGCAGCTAGGGGTTAGACAGTAAAGAGACAGGTCATTAAGGAGCAGGTAGGGGTTAGACTGTACAGAGACAGGTCATTAAGGAGCAGGTAGGGGTTAGACAGTACAGAGACGGGTCGTTAAGGAGCAGGTAGGGGTTAGACAGTACAGAGACAGGTCGTTAAGGAGCAGGTAGGGGTTAGACAGTACAGAGACAGGTCATTAAGGAGCAGGTAGGGGTTAGACAGTACAGAGACAGGTCATTAAGGAGCAGCTAGGGGTTAGACAGTACAGAGACAGGTCATTAAGGAGTAGCTAGGGGTTAGACAGTACAGAGACAGGTCATTAAGGAGCAGGTAGGGGTTAGACTGTACAGAGACAGGTCATTAAGGAGCAGGTAGGGGTTAGACAGTACAGAGACAGGTCATTAAGGAGCAGGTAGGGGTTAGACAGTACAGAGACAGGTCGTTAAGGAGAAGGTAGGGGTTAGACAGTACAGAGACAGGTCATTAAGGAACAGGTAGGGGTTAGACAGTACAGAGACAGGTCACTAAGGAGCAGGTAGGGGTTAGACGGTACAGAGACAGGTCATTAAGGAGAAGGTAGGGGTTAGACGGTACAGAGACAGGTCATTAAGGAGCAGGTAGGGGTTAGACAGTACAGAGACAGGTAATTAAGGAGCAGGTAGGGGTTAGACAGTACAGAGACAGGTCGTTAAGGAGCAGGCAGGGGTTAGACGGTACAGAGACAGGTCATTAAGGAGCAGGTAGGGGTTAGACGGTACAGAGACAGGTCATTAAGGAGCAGGTAGGGGTTAGACAGTACAGAGACAGGTCATTAAGGAGTAGGTAGGGGTTAGACAGTACAGAGACAGGTCATTAAGGAGCAGGTAGGGGTTAGACAGTACAGAGACAGGTCATTAAGGAGCAGGTAGGGGTTAGACGGTACACGACGGATGTGTCGTACCAATGACCTCTTGCTGTAACTCCTCCCACAATCCAGCATGGAGCAGCTGATAGGGCAGCTCCTGAAGCTTCCTCATATTAGCCAATCCTGGAGCAAACCACAGCGGTTGAGGCGGGACCTGGAACAGACCAACCAATCACATACTGCCATGGAGCACTGCTAGTACTGGTTAGTACTATAGTCCTGCTGTACTAGGTCCGTGTACTAGTACCTACTACTGGTACAAGTATTTGGTACCAGTACTAGGGTACCAGTCCCTTAGTTCTATTGGAGTACCAGCCAAGGTTAGTACTGCTGTATGAGGTAGCATAGTGCATGGGCAGTACTCTGTTAGCTCTGTAGTAAACAAGCACTGATTTGATCTCATTAGTACTGCAGTAATAGTAGTACTTTAGCAGAGGAATGGCAGTAAGGTGGTAATGTAGTATGTAGTACTACTATAGTAGTAGTAAGGTAGTAGTAGTTTGGTAATAGTTCTATAGTAGTAGTACTGTTGTACTATTACTATAGTAATAGTACTGTAGTAGTAGTACTATAGTAGTAGGACTGTAGTAGCAGTACTGCTGTAGTAGTACTGTAGAGCAGTACTGTAGTAGCACTATAGTAGTAGTACTGTAGTAGTAGTAGTACTGTATTAATTCTGTAGTAGTAGTACTACTGATCTCGGAAGCTAAGCAGGGTCGGGCCTGGTTACAGTACTTGGATGGGAGACCGCCTGGGAATACCAGGTGCCGTAGGGCGGCAGTAGCTCAGGAGGTAGAGCGGGTTGGCTGCTAACCTGAAGGTTGTTGGTTCAATCCCCGGCTCCTCTTAGCTGAGTGTTGAGGTGTGCTAGAGCAAGGCACCTAACCCTAACTGCCCCCGACGAGCTGGCTGTCACCTTGCATGGCTGACTCCGCCGTCGGTGTGTGAATCTGTGCGTGAATGGGTGATTGTGTGGCAATATTGTGAAGCGCCTTGTGACCCTGGTCTGTGAAAGGCGCTGTACAAATAAAGCTTACTTACTTACTTACTTACTTACTACTGTAGTAGTATTACTATTGTAGTAGTACTGTAGTAGTAGTACTATAGCAGTAGTACTGTAGTAGTAGTACTGTGGTAATAGTACTGTAGCAGTAGTACTGTAGTAGTACCGTACTAGTAGTAGTGCTATAGCAGTAGTACTGAAGTAGTACTACTATAGTAGTAGTACTATAGTAGTAGTACTAGTACCGTACTAGTAGTAGTGCTATAGTAGTAGAACTGTAGTAGTAGTAGTACTATAGTAGTAGTACTGTAGTAGTAGTACCGTACTAGTAGTAGTGCTATAGTAGTAGTGCTATAGCAGTAGTACTATAGTAGTAGTACTGTAGTAGTAGTATCGTACTAGTAGTAGTGCTATAGTAGTAGTACTGTAGTAGTAGTACTGTAGTAGTAGTACTGTAGTAGTAGTACCGTACTAGTAGTAGTGCTATAGCAGTAGTAGTACTGGCAGAGGCTTCAGCCTTCAGTAATGTGGGGCGGGGCTATGGGCGGGGCTAACCAAGCCACTTAAGGGGGCATGCCAGCTCAACTAGGTGCCGGTCCCAAGCCTTGATTAATGGGGGGGGGGGGGGTCGGCACCAGGGAGTAAACTCTAGTAATGAGAATAGCCTGTTCGGACCTGAAAGGGAGAACGTAGGCTGATGATGAGTTTAATGTAGGCCTACAGTCGCTCGCCACTCTTCTCACTGGCCTAGGCCGTGTGTGTACGTGTATGTAGTAGTAGTACTGTAGTAGTAGTACTGTAGTAGTACCTTCCTGTCACTCAGCAGTAGGGTGCGGGGGGGGAGGGCCAGAGGCTTCAGCTTGCCGCTCCACAGACCCAGGAAGTACTCTGACAACATCCTGTTCCTCCTCTGGTCCCCTAGGTAACGCTCACGGGCCGCCTCACAAAGCTGTCTGCACACACACACACACACACACACACACACACACACACACACACACACACACACACACACACACACACACACACACACACACACACACACACACACACACACACACACACACACACACACACACTAATAATTAGTTAGGATAGGTTAGTAATGAGTTAGTTAGGGATGGTGAGTGAGGTTAGTCATGGGTTGGTTGGTGAGTTGTGTTACTGGTATCTGAAGTCCAGCAGCACCAGGCCCTGGGCCCAGCCCTCCAGCAGCAGGGGGCCCAGGTCCAGGCGCAGGCCGGCCCACAGCAGGGGGGGGAGGCGCAGGGGGGAGGGCCGCACAGGGGGGGCGGGGCGGTACACCTCCGAGAGGACCTCATCGTCCAGGGACAGCAGGTCACACAGCTCCGCCTCCAGCAGCCCGCACCTGAGGACCAGTGGACCAGTACTGTAGCACCAGGAGAACCAGTAGAACCAGCAAGACCAGGAGAACCAGGGTCGGGGTCGGGGTCAGGGTCGGGGTCGGGGTCAGGGTGGGGGTCGGGGTCGGGGTCAGGGTCAGGGTCGGGGTCAGGGTGGGGGTCGGGGTCGGGGTCAGGGTCGGGTCGGGGTCAGGGTCGGGGTCAGGTTCGGGGTCAGGGTCAGGGTCGGGGTCAGGGTCGGGGTCAGGGTCAGGGTGGGGGTCAGGGTGGGGGTCGGGGTCAGGGTCGGGGTCAGGGTCAGGGTTAGGGTCGGGGTCAGGGTCGGGGTCGGGGTCAGGGTCGGGGTCGGGGTCGGGGTCAGGGTCGGGGTCAGGGTTAGTGACGACCTGCTGAGGGCGATGTATCCCAGCGCGGAGGCCACCAGCTGCCGGCCGTGCCGGTCCTCCAGGGACAGCAGGATGAGGGCCATCATGTCCGGCAGGTCGGCCCCCAGCCTCAGCGCGGCGGGGGGGGTGTAGGAGGTCCAGCGCAGCGCCTCCCAGAGGATCAGCCGCAGGTGCAGCGGGCTGCCCGTCTTCTGGAAGCTGCTCAGCACCACCTCCCGCTGCTCCTCCGTCAGCGTCCTGCGGGCGGAGCTCAGGGCGCGTCGCACCACCTCCCGGCCCTCCTCCAGGGTCAGCCCGTCCACCGGCACCAGGGCCCCGGCCCCCAGCCGGTCCCGCAGGGCCCCCAGGACCGGGGCGGCGCTGGCGGCGGAGAGCAGCAGGTGGACGTTGGGCGGGACGGCGGCCGGCAGCCAGTGGAGGTCCTCGGCGGAGAGGAGGTCCACGCCGTCCAGGATCAGCACCAGGGACTCCCCCCGCCGGGACGCCGCCGCCAGCAGGGCCTGGAAGGACCGCAGCCGGTCCGCCTGGGGGCCCGGCGGGCCGGGGGGGGGCAGGTCCAAGGCCAGGCTCACCTGCAGGGCCAGGCTGTGGAGGAGGGCCCCGACATCGGGCCGGGCCCCCCTGCCGGGGGCCAGGAACCGCAGGGCCACCACGGCCCCGGGCCCCAGCACGCCCAGCAGCTCCCGGGCCAGCCGGCACAGCAGGGTGGTCTTGCCGGCCCCCGGGGCCCCGTGCAGGACCAGGGGCCCGTGGGGGCCGGCCGAGGCCTCCCACAGGGCCAGGCTCAGCCGGCCCAGCAGCCCCTCCCGCCCGCACAGCTCCTGGGAGCGCCGGAGCCCCTCCAGGGCGTGGCGGCTGACCTCCTCCAGGAGCCGGGAGCGCTCTCCCCCCGGGGGCCGGCCCCAGCTCCCCCGGCCCCCGGGGGCCCCCTGCTCCTCCAGGAGCCGGGTGATGCAGCCCTTCATGTGGGCCACCATCTGGCCGCAGAGCGCCTCCAGGTAGGCGGCGTGGTCGCGGCGCCGGGGGTCCACCGTCCCCCCGCTGAGCTCCAGGCTGTGGCGGTGCAGAGCCGGGGGCCCCCGGGGGCCCGCGGCCGCCAGCCGGGCCTTCAGGTCGAGGAGCAGCGCCCGGGCCTCTGGGTCCAGCCCGCCCTCCGCCGCCGCCGCCGCCGCCAGGAGGCGGGCCAGGCCGCGCTTAGGCCCCTCCTTCGCCGCCGGCCGCGGGGCGTCTCTGATGAAGAGCAGGGCGTCCCTCTGGGCTCCGCCCCCCTGGCTCTGGGCTCCGCCCCCCTGGCTCTGGGCTCCGCTCCCCAGCAGGCCTGCAGTCATCTCAGCCTCGGGGGCTGAACACATGAACACATGCCGGCTCAGAGACGCATTTTGTGTGTGTGCTTGTGCGTGCGTGCGTGCGTGCGTTCGTGCTGTCACCTGATTGGTAGAAGCGGTGGGCCTGCTCTGCGGTGAGCTGACCTTTGACCTGGGCCTCGGAGGCTGCGCGGCGGAGCGCCGTCTGTAGCCTCGCCTCGGTAGAGCGCCAGGAGGCGGAGCTAGCCTCCCGCTCCGCCCCCGGCCCCCCGTAAGAGGGGAGGTGGCTCCTGATAGGCTGGAGGACGTAGGTGGTTGGGACGGCGTTGGTGTCCCTGAGGAACCATTGGCCGAGGAGCTGGAGGTCGTCGGGGGTCAGCCCCGCCTCCAGGACCTCAAAGAGAGGCTCTGGGAGGAGGCGGGGCAACGGCCGCTCCCCGTACTGGGAGCCCAGCAGGGCCTGGGAGGGGGAGGGGCCACACACATGAGGGGGAGGGGCCACACACATGAGGGGGAGGGGCCACACACATGAGAGGGGAAGGGGCCACACACATGAGAGGGAGGGGCAAAGCACATCAGAGGGGGAGGGGCAAAGCACATCAGAGGGGGAGGGGCCAAACACATGAGAGGGGGAGGGGCCACACACATGAGAGGGGGAGGGGCCAAGCACATGAGAGGGGGAGGGGCCAAACACTTGAGAGGGGGAGGGGCCACAAACATTAGAGGGGGAGGGGCCAAGCACATGAGAGGCGGAGGGGCCACACACATGAGAGGGGGAGGTTGTCCTATGAGAGGGTGAGGTGTCCTGTGAGAGGGTGAGGTTGTCTAATGAGAGGGTGAGGGTGATCTATGAGAGGGTGAGGGTGTCCTGTGAGAGGGTGAGGTTGTCTAATGAGAGGGTGAGGGTGATCTATGAGAGGGTGAGGGTGATCTATGAGAGGGTGAGGGTGTCCTGTGAGAGGGTGAGGTTGTCTAATGAGAGGGTGAGGTTGTCTAATGAGTGGGTGAGGGTGATCTGTGAGAGGGTGAGGGTGATCTATGAGAGGGTGAGGGTGATCTATGAGAGGGTGGGGGTGTCCTGTGAGAGGGTGAGGTTGTCTAATGAGAGGGTGAGGGTGATCTATGAGAGGGTGAGGGTGATCTATGAGAGGGTGAGGGTGTCCTGTGAGAGGGTGAGGTTGTCTAATGAGAGGGTGAGGGTGATCTATGAGAGGGTGGGGGTGTCCTGTGAGAGGGTGAAGTTGTCTAATGAGAGGGTGAGGGTGATCTATGAGAGGGTGAGGTGTCCTATGAGAGGGTGAGGTGTCCTATGAGAGGGTGAGGGTGATCTATGGGAGGGTGAGGGTGTCCTGTGAGAGGGTGAGGTTGTCTAATGAGAGGGTGAGGGTGATCTATGAGAGGGTGAGGTGATCTATGAGAGGGTGAGGGTGATCTATGAGAGGGTGAGGGTGTCCTGTGAGAGGGTGAGGTTGTCTAATGAGAGGGTGAGGGTGATCTATGAGAGGGTGAGGGTGATCTATGAGAGGGTGAGGGTGTCCTGTGAGAGGGGGAGGTTGTCTAATGAGAGGGTGAGGGTGATCTATGAGAGGGTGAGGTGATCTATGAGAGGGTGAGGGTGATCTATGAGAGGGTGAGGGTGTCCTGTGAGAGGGTGAGGTTGTCTAATGAGAGGGTGAGGGTGATCTATGAGAGGGTGAGGGTGATCTATGAGAGGGTGAGGGTGATCTATGAGAGGGTGAGGGTGATCTATGAGAGGGTGAGGGTGTCCTGTGAGAGGGTGAGGTTGTCTAATGAGAGGGTGAGGGTGATCTATGAGAGGGTGAGGTATCCTATGAGAGGGTGAGGTGTCCTATGAGAGGGTGAGGGTGATCTATGAGAGGGTGAGGGTCTCACTATGAAGGTGGGTCCCAGCGAGGTCCTCTCACACGTCTCCATCTCCTTCAGGGCGAGCTCCGCCTCCCGGTGATCCCCCCCGCTGGGACCCTGCAGCCCCCAGCGCAGGTCCACCGCCTGCACACACACACACACACACACACACACACACACACACACACACACACACACACACACACACACACACACACACACACACACACACACAGGTTCTCACCATGAGAGGGTGAGGGCTCTCACTATGAGAGGGTGAGGGCTCTCACTATGAGAGGGTGAGGGCTCTCACCATGAGAGGGTGAGGGCTCTCACTATGAGAGGGTGAGGGCTCTCACTATGAGAGGGTGAGGGCTCTCACTATGAGAGGGTTAGGGCTCCCTGAACCCTACTTCAGTAGGTGAAGTGGCGAACCCTTTGTTCGCCCTATGTATTCCTGAGAAAGAGGTAGTCCGACACACATTTCTTGGGAAGCACGCACAGAGAGTGTTTAACTTGGTGTTGATTCATTTATTAAGCAATAACTCTGGTTGACTTTCCAGGAAATAACTAAACATAAAAACTCCAAACAATGTAACCTAACTGTTTGCGGCCAAAACAGGGTTCTTCGTATTGTACAAAAAGTGATTTTCAATGTAAAATAATCTGTCAAAATGTGTCCAATAATACGAAATAATGCGATAATGCCACTAATGCGATAATAATGCGACTAATGCGATAATAATGCGAACTAATGCGATAATGCGATAATAATGCGAACTAACGTGGTCAGAAAACTGTTGGCTATCTGCCTTCCAAACCCGAACTACAGTAATTAGCCTGCCCTATATGAGGGCCTCCAATAGGCTCCAGGTAGAGCGTGACACACTTACTTCCCCAGGTGACACAACGGACTAATCACCACGTCATCACCAAATGCATACATATACGTATGAATGAAAGTTTGATTAATATTTCATACACTTTATAATTCATAACTAATACTTTTAGCCTTAGACTCAAAATATATTTACTTAAAAATATTCAACACAAAAGACCTCTAAATGGCTCCAACAGTAGGGTTCACTCGGGTTCAGGGTTCAGTGGGGTTCAGTAGGGTTCAGTAGGGTTCAGTAGGGTTAGGGTTCAGTAGGGTTAGGGTTCAGTAGGGTTCAGTAGGGTTCAGTGGGGTTCAGTAGGGTTAGGGTTCAGTAGGGTTAGGGTTCAGTGGGGTTCAGTAGGGTTAGGGTTCAGTGGGGTTAGGGTTCAGTAGGGTTCAGGGTTCAGTGGGGTTCAGTAGAGTTAGGGTTCAGTGGGGTTCAGTAGGGTTAGGGTTCAGTGGGGTTCAGTAGGGTTAGGGTTCAGTAGGGTTAGGGTTCAGTAGGGTTAGGGTTCAGTGGGGTTCAGTAGGGTTAGGGTTCAGTGGGGTTAGGGTTCAGTGGGGTTCAGTAGGGTTAGGGTTCAGTGGGGTTCAGTAGGGTTAGGGTTCAGTAGGGTTAGGGTTCAGTGGGGTTCAGTAGGGTTAGGGTTCAGTATGGTTCAGGGTTCAGTGGGGTTCAGTGGGGTTAGGGTTCAGTGGGGTTCAGTCGGGTAAGGGTTCAGTGGGGTTCAGTAGGGTTAGGGTTCAGTAGGGTTAGGGTTCAGTGGGGTTCAGTAGGGTTAGGGTTCAGTATGGTTCAGGGTTCAGTGGGGTTCAGTAGGGTTCAGGGTTCAGTAGAGTTCAGTAGGGTTAGGGTTCAGTAGGGTTAGGGTTCAGTGGGGTTCAGTAGGGTTCAGGGTTCAGTAGGGTTAGGGTTCAGTAGGGTTCAGTCGGGTTAGGGTTCAGTGGGGTTAGGGTTCAGTAGGGTTAGGGTTCAGTGGGGTTCAGTAGGGTTCAGGGTTCAGTAGGGTTAGGGTTCAGTAGGGTTCAGTCGGGTTAGGGTTCAGTCGGGTTAGGGTTCAGTCGGGTTAGGGTTCAGTAGGGTTAGGGTTCAGTGGGGTTCAGTAGGGTTAGGGTTCAGTAGGGTTAGGGTTCAGTGGGGTTCAGTAGGGTTAGGGTTCAGTAGGGTTAGGGTTCAGTGGGGTTCAGTAGGGTTAGGGTTCAGTAGGGTTAGGGTTCAGTGGGGTTCAGTAGAGTTAGGGTTCAGTTGGGTTCAGTAGGGTTAGGGTTCAGTGGGGTTCAGTGAGGGAGACTCACCTGGAAGACCAGCCCCAGACTGCTGCAGAAACTCCTGACTTCTGGAAACGCCTTCTCCAGAAAGACACGCCTCTCACTGCTGGTATCTAGAGGACAGGACACTGCTGGTATCTAGAGGACAGGACACTGCTGGTATCTAGAGGACAGGACACTGCTGGTATCTAGAGGACACTGCTGGTATCTAGAGGACAGGACACTGCTGGTATCTAGAGGACAGGACACTGCTGGTATCTAGAGGACAGGACACTGCTGGTATCTAGAGGACAAGACACTGCTGGTATCTAGAGGACAGGACACTGCTGGTATCTAGAGGACACTGCTGGTATCTAGAGGACAGGACACTGCTGGTATCTCGAGGACACTGCTGGTACCTAGAGGACACTGCTGGTATCTAGAGGACAGGACACTGCTGGTATCTACAGGACAGGACACTGCTGGTATCTAGAGGACAGGACACTGCTGGTATCTAGAGGACAGGAAACTGCTGGTAGCTAGAGGACACTGCTGGTATCTTGAGGACATGGCTGGTATCTAGAGGACAGGACAGTCCTCTAGACAGTCCTCTAGATATGCTCCTATCGGGGGTGAAGGTGTATTCCTCTACTAGGTGTGAACTAGTTCTTTGCTTACCGCTGAAGGTGGAGGAGATGAAGACTCGCACCATGTTGGAGGGGGTCTGCCTCCCGGTGGCTCTGCCCCTCAGGACATCCAACATCTCCTGGTCCAGACTCATCTTATCCATCCTCCTCTGCCTCCTACCCGAGTCCTCAACCACCTCCTCAAGGTGCTTAAGGAGGTGCGCTGGTCTTTAGGAGGTGCTCTGGTCTTTAGGAGGTGCTCTGATCTTTAGGAGGTGCTCTGGTCTTTAGGAGGTGCTCTGGTCTTTAGGAGATGCACTGGTCTTTAGGAGGTGCTCTGGTCTTTAGGAGGTGCTCTGATCTTTAGGAGGTGCTCTGGTCTTTAGGAGGTGCTCTTAAGGAGGTCGTCTGCTCTACTAATCATCTGTTAAGTGAAGCTCTGAGTCAGCAGGAGTGAGCGGCGCGCGGCTAGACCAAGCTCCTCCTCCTTGGGGCACAGGTGATCCACCTGCTCCCTGGTGACGGTGTCACTATGAAGGGCCGGGTGGAGGCGGGCGGAGCAGGGAGCAGCTGGTAAACAAGGAGCCGCCCGCAGACCTCTGGGGAGGGACACATCTGGGTTTCCTTAACGAGTTGAGTTGTTGTTCCTGGAGGAGCTGGAGAGCTCTGCCTCTCTGCAACACAGCCTGAGGTCCTCCCAGCTGGCCCGCGGGTGGAGGCCCGCGGGTGGAGCCCCCCCACCCAGTGGGCTCCCCTGCTCGGCGGGGAGCGCCTGTTCAGCCGTCTCCACCAGGGGGCGAGCTCTGTTCTAATGGAGACTAGTGGACGCATTCTGAACTCTTTCTAGGTTACAGCTGGTTAGTTAAGGTACTAGGTGAGGGATAATAAGTGTAGGTAATCAGTTAGATATGGTTAAGTTGAGGTACTGGGTTACCTGCATGTTTTCTATCACATTATCATGAATAATTATTTTAGTATTTTCTCAGTGTGTCTGGTGTCTCCTGACGGTGTGTGTCTGGTGTCTCCTGACGGTGTGTGTCTGGTGTCTCCTGACGGTGTCTGGTGCCTCCTGACGGTGTGTGTCTGGTGTCTCCTGACGGTGTGTGTCTGGTGTCTCTTGATACAGACAAACTGTCCAAACCGATCGAGGCTCAACAACACAACAGACCGCTAATACGTTTGCAAACCTGGTTTGTTGGATAGGGTTAGGTTTAGTGGTTTGTTGGTTAGGTTTAGTGGTTTGTTGGTTAGGGTTAGGTTTAGTGGTTTGTTGGATAGGGTTAGGTTTAGTGGTTTGTTGGTTAGGGTTAGGTTTAGTGGTTTGTTGGTTAGGGTTATGTTTAGTGGCTTGTTGGTTAGGTTTAGTGGTTTGTTGGTTAGGGTTAGGTTTAGTGGTTTGTTGGTTAGGGTTAGGTTTAGTGGTTTGTTGGTTAGGGTTAGTGGCTTGTTGGTTAGGTTTAGTGGTTTGTTGGTTAGGGTTAGGTTTAGTGGTTTGTTGGTTAGGGTTAGTGGTTTGTTGGATAGGGTTAGGTTTAGTGGTTTGTTGGTTAGGGTTAGTGGTTTGTTGGTTAGGGTTAGGTTTAGTGGTTTGTTGGATAGGGTTAGGTTTAGTGGTTTGTTGGTTAGGGTTAGGTTTAGTGGTTTGTTGGTTAGGGTTAGGTTTAGTGGTTTGTTGGATAGGGTTAGGTTTAGTGGTTTGTTGGTTAGGGTTAGGTTTAGTGGCTTGTTGGTTAGGTTTAGTGGTTTGTTGGTTAGGGTTAGGTTTAGTGGTTTGTTGGTTAGGGTTAGGTTTAGTGGTTTGTTGGTTAGGGTTAGGTTTATTGGTTTGTTGGTTAGGGTTAGGTTTAGTGGTTTGTTGGTTAGGGTTAGGTTTAGTGGTTTGTAGGTTACATTTGTCGAAATAGAATGTAAGCCCTTATCTACCTACCTACACAAACACACAAACACACAGACTCAAGGTGCACTCATTTATTTATTGATATTTTTCACCAAGACATTGTATTTTCTACAGCGAGTCAGTCCCTCCTTAGCGGGCTGTGATTGGTCAGCAGGGGCAGGGGGCGGGGCCTAGCCCTTTACTCAGCAGGAAGGCTTCCGGTTTTGGTTCACGCCCCAAAAACTTCCGGAGCATCTCTGAGGCGTCCAATGAGCCGCCAGGCTGCAGAATACACTTCCTGTAGTCCATACCCACCTAGAAGTAGAACATAAATATATTGTAAATGAGTGTACCTGTAGTGTGTTGATTTAATACTTAATGTATTGCTCCATGTATCAGTACCTTGGGCTCCATGACGCCCTCCTCTTTGAAGCGGCTGTAGAACATGTCCATGGAGAAGACCTCGCTCCACAGGTAGCCGTAATACTGGGCGTCATAGCCCCCGGCCAGGTGGCCGAAGGTCGCCGGCATGTTGGTCCCTAGAGGTCACAGGTCAACCACAGGTCAACCACAGGTCAACCACAGGTCAACCACAGGTCAGAGGACGGCCAAACCACTTTTAACATCGTCTACTTGATCACACATCTGATGGGTGAGTGAGGGTGAGACAGACGGCGGAGTGAGACGCCGTGAGTGAGTGAGTGAAACGCTGTGAGTGAGTGAGTGAGACGCCGTGAGTGAGTGAGACGCCGTGAGTGAGTGAGTGAGTGAGTGAGTGAGTGAGTGAGTGAGACGCCGTGAGTGAGTGAGTGAGTGAGTGAGTGAGTGAGTGAGTGAGTGAGTGAGTGAGTGAGTGAGTGAGTGAGTGAGTGAGTGAGACGCCGTGAGTGAGTGAGTGAGTGAGTGAGTGAGTGAGTGAGTGAGTGAGTGAGTGAGTGAGACGCCGTGAGTGAGTGAGTGAGACGCCGTGAGTGAGTGAGTGAGTGAGTGAGTGAGTGAGTGAGTGAGTGAGACGCCGTGAGTGAGTGAGTGAGTGAGTGAGTGAGTGAGTGAGTGAGTGAGTGAGTGAGTGAGTGAGTGAGTGAGTGAGTGAGTGAGTGAGTGAGTGAGTGAGTGAGTGAGTGAGTGAGTGAGACGCCGTGAGTGAGTGAGTGAGTGCTGGTGCCAGAGGGTGAGAGGGTGACAGACCTGGCGAGGCAGGGACCCCCAGGATCTCAGCCGACAGGCGGCTGTACTCGTCTGCAGGCTCCAGGCCGGGCCGGGTGTGGAGGGCCTGGTCCACCTTGGCCAGCACGATCTGCCTCAGGTTAATCATACCTGTGGAGGAGTGAGACAGGTAAGAGGAGTGAGACAGGTAAGAGGAGTGAGACAGGTAAGAGGCGTGAGACAGATAAGAGGAGTGAGACAGATAAGAGGAGTGAGACAGGTAAGAGGAGTGAGACAGGGAATATGAGTGAGACAGGTAAGAGGTGACAGACCAGTGTTTGCGAGGCGGGACTTGATGAGTTTGTCCAATAGAACGTCGGGGATGGGACTTCCTGTCTTGTAGTGGCGCGACATCCTCCTCAGAGGCTCCGCCTCCCACACCCAGTTCTCAAGCATCTGGGACGGCGCCTCCACGAAGTCCCGCTCCACGTGGGTCCCGCTGAACATGGCGTAGTCCGCCTGAGGAAGTGACATCACAGCCGTCAGAGCCCCGCCCCTGGGGTGAGTCAGACAGGAAGCGCTGTGTGGAGAGGGTGAGTGGACAGGGGATCTGTACCTGAGCACAGAGCTGGTGCATGACGTGTCCGAACTCGTGGAAGTAGGTCTCGACCTCGTCGTGCTGCAGCAGGCTGGGCCCGGCCGCAGTGGGCTTGCTGAAGTTGGCCACCATGGCCGCCACCGACATCTGCCGCGATCCGTCCGGGAGCAGGCAGCCGGGCTGCAGGCCGAAGCACGCGGCGTGCCCGTACTTCCCCTCCCTGAGGCCGGACCAGAGCATCAGGATCACTCCTCAGAGCATCAGGATCACTCCTCACCATCACTCCTCACCATCACTCCTCACCATCACTCCTCACTCCTCACCATCACTCCTCTCCATCACTCCTCACTCCTCACCATCACTCCTCACCATCACTCCTCACCATCACTCCTCACTCCTCACATCACTCCTCACCATCACTCCTCACCATCACTCCTCACTCCTCACATCACTCCTCACCATCACTCCTCACCATCACTCCTCACCATCACTCCTCACATCACTCCTCACCATCACTCCTCACCATCACTCCTCACTCCTCACATCACTCCTCACCATCACTCCTCACTCCTCACATCACTCCTCACCATCACTCCTCACCATCACTCCTCACCATCACTCCTCACTCCTCACCATCACTCCTCACTCCTCACCATCACTCCTCACCATCACTCCTCACCATCACTCCTCACTCCTCACCATCACTCCTCACCATCACTCCTCACTCCTCACATCACTCCTCACCATCACTCCTCACCATCACTCCTCACCATCACTCCTCACTCCTCACCATCACTCCTCTCCATCACTCCTCACCATCACTCCTCACCATCACTCCTCACCCCTCACTCCTCACTCCTCACCATCACTCCTCACCATCACTCCTCACCATCACTCCTCACCATCACTCCTCACTCCTCTCCATCACTCCTCACTCCTCTCCATCACTCCTCTCCATCACTCCTCTCCATCACTCCTCTCCATCACTCCTCTCCATCACTCCTCTCCATCACTCCTCTCCATCACTCCTCACCATCACTCCTCTCCATCACTCCTCTCCATCACTCCTCTCCATCACTCCTCTCCATCACTCCTCACTCCTCTCCATCACTCCTCACCATCACTCCTCACTCCTCACCATCACTCCTCTCCATCACTCCTCACTCCTCACTATCACTCCTCTCACTAGTCTCTACTGGGCCGCGGGACAGAGCAGGTCTTCCTTTATCACCCTGGTCTGAATGGTAGAACCAGAACCTCACCTGGGGAAGAGGTCCAGGTAGAACTGGCCCACCAGGGCGGAGGAGCCGCGGTCGGTGACGGAGTAGAGGGTGACGTCGGGGTGCCAGACGGGGGCGCTAGCCACCAGCTGGAAAGAGAGCCCCAGCAGCTCCTGGTAGATGGCCAGCAGGCCCTCCGTCACCACCTCCATCGGGAAGTACTCCTTCAGCTGGTTCTGGTCCACCGCGTAGTGCAGCTCCTCCACCTGCACCCCCACCACAACAACATGTACTCCGTCAGCTCCTCCACCTGCACCACCACGTCTACTAATTTAATCAGTGTCTACCAGTTGAGGACCCGACTGAGCCAGATCAAACCAGATAACACCGGACTGAGCCAGATCAAACCAGATAACACCGGACTGAGCCAGATCAAACCAGATAACACCGTACTGAGCCAGATAACACCGGACTGAGCCAGATCAAACCAGATAACACCGGACTGAGCCAGATCAAACCAGATAACACCGGACTGAGCCAGATCAAACCAGATAACACCGGACTGAGCCAGATCAAACCAGATAACACCCGACTGAGCCAGATCAAACCAGATGACACCCGACTGAGCCAGATCAAACCAGAACACACCAGACTGAGCCAGATCAAACCAGATAACACCGGACTGAGCCAGATCAAACCAGAACACACCAGACTGAGCCAGATCAAACCAGATGACACCCGACTGGGCCAGATCAAACCAGATAACACCCGACTGAGCCAGATCAAACCAGATAACACCGGACTGAGCCAGATCAAACCAGAACACACCAGACTGAGCCAGATCAAAGCAGCCCCACCTGGGTCATGTAGTAGCGCGTGTCCCAGGCGTGCAGCTGTCCGTCAAAGGCCAGCCCCCTCTTCTCACACTCCTTCTCCTTCAGCTGCAGTAGCACCGCCCGTTCCTCCTCGCCCAGCGGCCTCAGCTTACGGCCCAGGTCCTCTGGAACCAACACACCTCAGGTCAGCTTCACCCACACACGGCTCCTCCTCCTCCTCCACCCACCAGGGACCTGAGGACACCCACCAAGGAAGCCGGCCACCTTCTGCCCGGACTTGGCCATGTTCATCTCCAGCACAAAGTCTGCGTGCGTACTGAAGCCCAGCAGCGAGCTCTTCTGGCCGCGCAGCGACACCAGCTGCTTCAGGATGGACGAGTTCTCCTGTAGGGGAGCACAACGAAGGGTGAGGGTGTGGTGGAGGTGGAGGGTGGAGGGTGGAGGTGTGAGGGGGGGGAGGGGGGAGGGTGGAGGTGTGAGGGAGAGGTGGAGGATGGAGGTGTGAGGGTTGAGGTGAGAGGGGGAAGTGTGACGGTGGAGGTGGAGGGTGGAGGTGTGAGGGGGAGGTGGAGGGTGGAGGTGTGAGGGGGAGGTGGAGGTGCGAGGGGGAGGTGCGAGGGGGAGGTGGAGGTGTGAGGGGGAGGTGGAGGGTGGAGGTGTGAGGATGGAGGTGTCAGGGTGGAGGTGTGAGGGGGAGGGTGGAGTTGTCAGGGGGTGGTGGAGGTGTGAGGGTGGATGTGTGAGGGGGGAGTTGGAGGGTGGAGGTGTGAGGGGGAGGTGGAGGGTGGGGGTGTGAGGGGGAGGTGGAGGGTGGGGGTGTGAGGGTGGAGGCGGAGGGTGGAGGTGTGAGGGGGAGGTGGAGGGTGGGGGTGTGAGGGGGAGGTGGAGGGTGGGGGTGTGAGGGTGGAGGCGGAGGGTGGAGGTGTGAGGGGGAGGTGGAGGTGTGAGGGGGAGGTGGAGGGTGGAGGTTTGAGGGGGAGGTGGAGGGTGGGGGTGTGAGGGTGGAGGCGGAGGGTGGAGGTGTGAGGGGGAGGTGGAGGTGTGAGGGGGAGTTGTAAGGAGGAGGTGGAGGTGTGAGGGGGAGGTGGAGGGTGGAGGTGTGAGGGTGGAGCTTCACCTGCTGACAGCGGGAGTTGAAGGCGTTCTCCAGGGCCTTGCGGGTCTCGGGGTTCCAGCACTTCTTCATGGTGGGGAAGTAGTGCGGGTACTTCAGAGAGACCTGCAGCATGGCGCCCTCCACCTCCAGAGAGCCCAGGAAGTCCTCTGGGAGGCCGCCTGCACAACACAACGCACACTGAGGCAACACAACCTGAGGCTGAAACACAACCTCAGACTGAAACAACACAACCTCAGACTGAAACAACACAACCTCAGACTGAAACAACACAACCTCAGACTGAAACAACACAACCTCAGACTGAAACAACACAACCTCAGACTGAAACAACACAACCTCAGACTGAAACAACACAACCTCAGACTGAAACAACACAACAAGACAGAACCTCAGTCACTGCATGTTGTCACTACACATGTAGAGGTGTAGGTGGTGGTGTAGTGTGGAGGTGGTGGTGTAGTGCGGAGGTGGAGGTGGTGGTGTAGTGCGGAGGTGGAGGTGGTGGTGTAGTGTGGAGGTGGATGTGGTGGTGGTGGTGTTGTGAGGTGGCGTTGTAGTGTGGAGCTGTAGTGTGGCGGTGGTGTGAGGTGGTGGTGTAGTGTGGAGGTGGAGGTGGTGGTGTAGTGTGGAGGTGGTGGTGTAGTGTGGAGGTGGAGGTGGTGGTGTGAGGTGGTGGTGTAGTGTGGAGGTGTAGTGTGGAGGTGGAGGTGGTGGTGTAGTGTGGAGGTGGTGGTGTAGTGTGGAGGTGGAGGTGGTGGTGTGAGGTGGTGGTGTAGTGTGGAGGTGTAGTGTGGAGGTGGTGGTGTGAGGTGGAGGTGTAGTGTGGAGGTGGTGGTGTAGTGTGGCGGTGGTGTAAGGTGGAGGTGGTGGTGTAGTGTGGAGGTGGAGGTGGTGGTGTAGTGTGGAGGTGGAGGTGGTGGTGTAGTGTGGAGGTGGTGGTGTAGTGTGGAGGTGGAGGTGGTGGTGTGAGGTGGTGGTGTAGTGTGGAGGTGGTGGTGTAGTGTGGAGGTGGAGGTGGTGGTGTGAGGTGGTGGTGTAGTGTGGAGGTGTAGTGTGGAGGTGGAGGTGGTGGTGTAGTGTGGAGGTGGTGGTGTAGTGTGGAGGTGGAGGTGGTGGTGTGAGGTGGTGGTGTAGTGTGAAGGTGGTGGTGTAGTGTGGAGGTGGTGGTGTGAGGTGGAGGTGTAGTGTGGAGGTGGTGGTGTAGTGTGGAGGTAGTGGTGTAGTGTGGAGGTGGAGGTGTAGTGTGGAGGTGGTGGTGTAGTGTGGAGGTAGTGGTGTAGTGTGGAGGTGGAGGTGTAGTGTGGAGGTGGTGGTGTAGTGTGGAGGTGGAGGTGGTGGTGTAGTGTGGAGGTGGTGGTGTAGTGTGGAGGTAGTGGTGTAGTGTGGAGGTGGAGGTGTAGTGTGGAGGTGGTGGTGTAGTGTGGAGGTGGTGGTGTAGTGTGGAGGTGGAGGTGGTGGTGTGAGGTGGTGGTGTAGTGTGGAGGTGGAGGTGGTGGTGTAGTGTGGAGGTGGTGGTGTAGTGTGGAGGTGGAGGTGGTGGTGTGAGGTGGAGGTGTAGTGTGGAGGTGTAGTGTGGAGGTGTAGTGTGGAGGTAGTGGTGTAGTGTGAAGGTGTAGTGTGGAGGTGGTGGTGTAGTGTGGAGGTAGTGGTGTAGTGTGGAGGTGGAGGTGTAGTGTGGAGGTGGTGGTGTAGTGTGGAGGTGGATGTGGTGGTGGTGTTGTGAGGTGGCGGTGTAGTGTGGAGCTGTAGTGTGGCGGTGGTGTAAGGTGGAGGTGGTGGTGTAGTGTGGAGGTGGAGGTGGTGGTGTAGTGTGGCGGTGGTGTAAGGTGGAGGTGGTGGTGTAGTGTGGAGGTGGAGGTGGTGGTGTAGTGTGGAGGTGTAGTGTGGAGCTGTAGTGTGGCGGTGGTGTAAGGTGGAGGTGGTGGTGTAGTGTGGAGGTGGAGGTGGTGGTGTAGTGTGGAGGTGGTGGTGTAGTGTGGAGGTGGAGGTGGTGGTGTGAGGTGGAGGTGTAGTGTGGAGGTGTAGTGTGGAGGTGGTGGTGTAGTGTGGAGGTGGTGGTGTAGTGTGGAGGTGGTGGTGTAGTGTGGAGGTAGTGGTGTAGTGTGGAGGTGTAGTGTGGAGGTGGAGGTGGTGGTGTGAGGTGGAGGTGTAGTGTGGAGGTGTAGTGTGGAGGTGGTGGTGGAGGTGGTGGTGGAGGTGGTGGTGTAGTGTGGAGGTGGTGGTGTAGTGTGGAGGTAGTGGTGTAGTGTGAAGGTGGAGGTGTAGTGTGGAGGTGGTGGTGTAGTGTGGAGGTGGATGTGGTGGTGGTGTTGTGAGGTGGCGGTGTAGTGTGGAGCTGTAGTGTGGTGGAGGTGTAGAGGTGGAGGTACTCACCGAGCTGCTCGCGGGTGAAGCCCAGGCGGGTGGTGTCCTCGTTCAGGTTTTTGCTGAAGTCGATGCTCAGGTTGCTCAGCTCCTTCTTGATGCTCTTGATCTCCTGCAGAGAAACATAATGTTCACCCCTTCACCACCACAATGTTCACCCCTTCACCACCACAATGTTCACCCCTTCACCACCACAATGTTCACCCCTTCACCACCACAATGTTCACCCCTTCACCACCACAATGTTCACCCCTTCACCACCACAATGTTCACCCCTTCACCACCACAATGTTCACCCCTTCACCACCACAATGTTCACCCCTTCACCAACGTGTTCACCCCTTCACCACCACAATGTTCACCCCTTCACCACCACAATGTTCACCCCTTCACCAACGTGTTCACCCCTTCACCACCACTATGTTCACCCCTTCACCACCACAATGTTCACCCCTTCACCAACGTGTTCACCCCTTCACCACCACAATGTTCACCCCTTCACCACCACAATGTTCACCCCTTCACCACCACAATGTTCACCCCTTCACCACCACAATGTTCACCCCTTCACCACCACAATGTTCACCCCTTCACCACCACAATGTTCACCCCTTCACCACCACAATGTTCACCCCTTCACCACCACAATGTTCACCCCTTCACCACCACAATGTTCACCCCTTCACCAACGTGTTCACCCCTTCACCACCACAATGTTCACCCCTTCACCACCACAATGTTCACCCCTTCACCAACGTGTTCACCCCTTCACCACCACTATGTTCACCCCTTCACCACCACAATGTTCACCCCTTCACCAACGTGTTCACCCCTTCACCACCACTATGTTCACCCCTTCCCAGGTCCTGACCCTCCTCCTAGCCTCTTCCTCGCCCTCCTCCTAGCCCTCCTCCTAGCCCTCGTCCTAGCCCTCGTCCTAACCCTCGTCCTAGCCCTCGTCCTAGCCCTCGTCCTAGCCCTCGTCCTAGCCCTCGTCCTAGCCCTCGTCCTAGCCCTCGTCCTAGCCCTCGTCCTAGCCCTCCTCCTAGCCTCCTAGCCTCCTGGCCCTCCTCCTAGCCCTCCTAGCCCTCCTCCTAGCCCTCCTCCTAGCCTCCTAGCCCTCCTCCTAGCCCTCCTAGCCCTCCTCCTAGCCCTCCTAGCCCTCCTCCTAGCCTCCTGGCCCTCCTAGCCCTCCTCCTAGCACTCCTAGCCTCCTCCTAGCCCTCCTCCTAGCCTCCTAGCCCTCCTCCTAGCCCTCCTAGCCTCCTGGCCCTCCTAGCCCTCCTCCTAGCCTCCTCCTAGCCCTCCTCCTAGCACTCCTAGCCTCCTCCTAGCCCTCCTCCTAGCCTCCTCCTAGCCCTCCTAGCCTCCTCCTAGCCCTCCTCCTAGCCCTCCTCCTAGCCCTCCTCCTGGCCCTCCTCCTAGCCCTCCTCCTAGCCTCCTGGCCCTCCTCCTAGCCCTCCTAGCCCTCCTAGCCCTCCTCCTAGCCCCCTCCTAGCCCTCCTAGCCCTCCTAGCCCTCCTAGCCCTCCTAGCCCTCCTAGCCCTCCTAGCCCTCCTAGCCCTCCTAGCCCTCCTCCTAGCCCTCCTCCTAGCCCTCCTCCTAGCCCTCCTCCTAGCCCTCCTCCTAGCCCTCCTCCTAGCCCTCCTCCTAGCCCTCCTCCTAGCCCTCCTAGCCCTCCTAGCCCTCCTCCTAGCCCCCCTCCTAGCCCCCCTCCTAGCCCTCCTAGCCCTCCTAGCCCTCCTAGCCTCCTCCTAGCCCTCCTCCTAGCCCTCCTAGCCCTCCTAGCCCTCCTAGCCCTCCTCCTAGCCCTCCTCCTAGCCTCCTGGCCCGTACCTCCTGGGTCTCCGTGGGCAGGTGGAGGCCGTTCCTCTGGCCCAGTTTGATCAGACGCTCCAGGAACCTTCTGGACTCTGGATCCAAGGCCTCCGCCTCCAGCTTCTGCTGCAGAGCACAGAGTGGTACACAGTGTGTTACCGCAGTGTGTTAGAGTGGTACACAGTGTGTTACCGCAGTGTGTTAAGAGTGGTACACAGTGTGTTACCTCAGTGTGTCAGTGTGTTACCGCAGTGTGTCAGTGTGTTACCACAGTGTGTTACCTCAGTGTGTTAGAGTGGTACGCAGTGTGTTACCTCAGTGTGTCAGTGTGGTACCTCAGTGTGTCAGTGTGTTACCTCAGTGTGTCAGTGTGGTACCTCAGTGTGTCAGTGTGGTACCTCAGTGTGTCAGTGTGTTACCTCAGTGTGTCAGTGTGGTACCTCAGTGTGTCAGTGTGGTACCTCAGTGTGTCAGTGTGGTACCTCAGTGTGTCAGTGTGTTACCTCAGTGTGTCAGTGTGGTACCTCAGTGTGTCAGTGTGGTACCTCAGTGTGTCAGTGTGGTACCTCAGTGTGTCAGTGTGTTACCTCAGTGTGTCAGTGTGGTACCTCAGTGTGTCAGTGTGGTACCTCAGTGTGTCAGTGTGTTACCTCAGTGCGTCAGTGTGTTACCTCAGTGCGTCAGTGTGTTACCTCAGTGCGTCAGTGTGTTACCTCAGTGCGTCAGTGTGTTACCTCAGTGCGTCAGTGTGTTACCTCAGTGCGTCAGTGTGTTACCTCAGTGCGTCAGTGTGTTACCTCAGTGTGTCAGTGTGTTACCTAAGTGTGTCAGTGTGTTACCTCAGTGTGATACCTCAGTGTGTCAGTGTGTTACCTCAGTGTGTCAGTGTGGTACCTCAGTGTGTCAGTGTGTTACCTCAGTGTGTCAGTGTGGTACCTCAGTGTGTCAGTGTGGTACCTCAGTGTGTCAGTGTGGTACCTCAGTGTGTCAGTGTGGTACCTCAGTGTGTCAGTGTGGTACCTCAGTGTGTCAGTGTGGTACCTCAGTGTGTCAGTGTGTTACCTCAGTGCGTCAGTGTGTTACCTCAGTGCGTCAGTGTGTTACCTCAGTGCGTCAGTGTGTTACCTCAGTGCGTCAGTGTGTTACATCAGTGTGTCAGTGTGTTACCTAAGTGTGTCAGTGTGTTACCTCAGTGTGTCAGTGTGATACCTCAGTGTGTCAGTGTGTTACCTCAGTGTGTCAGTGTGGTACCTCAGTGTGTCAGTGTGGTACCTCAGTGTGTCAGTGTGGTACCTCAGTGTGTCAGTATGGTACCTCAGTGTGTCAGTGTGGTACCTCAGTGTGTCAGTGTGGTACCTCAGTGTGTCAGTGTGGTACCTCAGTGTGTCAGTGTGGTACCTCAGTGTGTCAGTGTGGTACCTCAGTGTGTCAGTGTGTTACCTCAGTGTGTCATTGTGTTACCTCAGTGTGTCATTGTGTTACCTCAGTGTGTCAGTGTGGTACCTCAGTGTGTCAGTGTGTTACCTCAGTGTGTCAGTGTGGTACCTCAGTGTGTCATTGTGTTACCTCAGTGTGTCAGTGTGGTACCTCAGTGTGTCAGTGTGTTACCTCCAGCGCTACGATCCTGAGGTAGACGTCCTCCCTCATGCTCATCTCCACGTCGAACTCCGACAGCTTCTTGTCCGCCTCGGTGCTCGAGGAACGCACCTCCTTGCAGGAGGAGACGTGCTGCGGGAAGTCCAGCATGTTCCTCTGGACTAGAGAGAGAGGAACCAACACACAGCGGAACGTCAGGGGAACTCAGAGAGGAGAGTGTGTTAGTCCAGCATGTTCCTCTGGACTACACTCAGAGGAATGGCTATCTTTATACTATGTCTATAAATAGAGTTTATACTATACACACACACACACACAGCCAAGGTTTATACTATAATACTACTAATATACTACTACATATGTATTCACTAAAACATGTGGATGACAGACAGGGCCTCCTGAACCATGCTGACAGACAGACAGACAGACAGACAGACAGACAGACAGACAGACAGACAGACAGACAGACAGACAGGCAGGCAGGCAGGCAGAGAGGGCCTCATGCTAGCAGCACCAGGGCTAAAGTGCTGACCAGTCCAGTGCTGCTGCTGAATCAGAGCTTTGTCACAAACAGCAGGAGGAGCCACGCTCTGATCGCAGCAGGACAAAGGACTACCCTCAGGTTCTCACCCTACACACAACCGTGGAACAGTAGAACCATGGGTTCTCACCCTACACACAACCGTGGAACAGTAGAACCATGGGTTCTCACCCTACACACAACCGTGGAACAGTAGAACCATGGGTTCTCACCCTACACAGAACCACAACAACAAACCAAGACGATTCCATATTAGAACAGAAAAGTTGGACGCAGTAAGTCTGTCTGTACCTGCGAGTGGTCGTGTGCGTGTGTGTACCTGTGTACTCCACCTCCACGTCCGCCAGGGCCTTCAGCGTGTTGCCCCGGGTGACGGCGTCCAGCTCCAGCGCCCCCACGGCGTCGTACACGCGCTTGGTCTGGGAGATGAGCTCAGCGGCCAGGGCCTGGATCTGCTCCGGGGTCCGGTCCCACACCAGCCGGTTGGCCCCGCTCGCCCCCTCTGCTGGAACACAACACCCCAGGGGAGGGGGGGCAGGGTGAAAGGAGGACATTACCCCCCCGCGGCCCCCGCTCCGTCTTAAAGCTTCTCCCGTTCCATTAACTCATTACAACTGAACGGCGACAGATATAACATCACACACACACACACACACACACACACACACACACACACACACACACACACACACACACACACACACACACACACACACACACACACACACACACACACACACACACACACACACAGTGAGCTTCGCCAAACGTTAGTATGAGCCTGACAGCTGAGGATGGGTTACTTCTGCCAATCAATCAATATACCTATCAAATCTTGCTAGCTAGTGGTTCAGCGCATGCGCATGCCGACCAAATTTATCCTCGGTGGAAAACACAATGTACCCCTGACATTTCCAATAAAGACCTTATCAAACCAGGGAGCAACCATCGGGCAGAACAGAGTCTATCGGATCAGGTTACTCTTTCCAAAGATGCAGCTTTACATACAAGGTTTAAAGATACGGTCCGGCTCCACTCACCTGTAGGCCCCATGTCAGATGGATCAAGTATTTCTGAAGATCTAATGACTTATGGTTATTATTATGATGGATAGTGTGGATAACGGTAGCCTCCCTTTAGAAAAACACGCTTCTTCACTCACTTCCGCGTTACCTGACGTCATAAACACGCGACGACCCAGTGTGTGTGAGCGCTCATGGATGAGGTCAAATGGATTTGAATTTGTATGACTTCTCTTGTGGGATAATAGCACTATTATTATTTATAAATTCATATTTCAGGACTGTTATTTATTTATTTATTCATTTAATTCATTTATTGTCTTTATTTATTTTATTTCTATTATGATTGTCATTTATTTTCTATTTGCATTATTATTTTATTTATGAATAAATTATTTTTATTATCTATATATTTGTTTGACTCCTGTTCACTACTTTGATATGGCTACTCGCTAGCTTCAGGCTAACGGTAGAGAGCTATCCGGTGGTTGTGTAGTACTCCTCCAGGCCGGCAGCCGGCACTAGAGGACCGGGTGCCCTATTGTAGAACCCGAAGCGGCTCCAGAAGAAGCCTCTTATAGCGCTAGCTCCTTCAGACCGCTGGTAGGATCCACTTTACACTCTCTTTTAATATTAATTATGATGACTTTGAGACAGTTTGTATGTTGTACACGACTTATGGTTGGCTTTTGGTTAGCAGCTACTAAAACAGCTACTAACTCGCTACTAACTAGCTACTTACTAGCTGGTTTAACTAGCCGACCTCATCGCCTCAGTTCTAAGTTAAACCCTTGTTGCTTATTAAAGAGTGGTCCAGGCTGGAGCTGAGGGAAGTAATGATAAAGGATGTGTTCAAGGAGACGCTCGACCTGGGTTAGCCGGGCTGCTAGAAGGCTCTGGAGCTAATGCTAGCGAAGATGCACACACACACACACACACACACACACACACACACACACACACACACACACACACACACACACACACACACACACACACACACACACACACACACACACACACACACACACACACACACACACACACACACACACACACTGCAACTAGCCTGCAACTAGCCGGCTTCCACTCTGGACTTTATCATATTCACACAGACATTCACTCTTTCATCAGATGTTTTGATTGTTTACTAACCAGCGCGTCGTTGATATCCCACCAGTTCTCGTATTATAATATTCCTCCTCCTCGCGTTTTATAATAACTGGTTCTTCTCTATTTTAAATGTTAATTGGCTGCATTTATACCACACTTTTCTAACCAGCGGCCGCTTTACATTACTGCCTCACATTCACTTATTCATGCACACATTCACACACCGACGGCGGAGTCAGCCAAGCAGGGTGAGGCGTCTCGCTCAGGGACACCTCGACACTAGGAGGAGCCGGGGATCGAACCAGGGACCTTCAGGTTACTTCCTGAGCTGCATGCCGCCCCTAAATGAGTAACCCCATTAAGGGCCTCATGTGTTCCTCTGGTCAGTTTCTCCCTTCCAGTCAGAGGTCCCTCTGTCAGCAGCATGGCGGACACCAAGCGCCTGGCCTTCTCCATCATCCAGTTCCTCCACCAGCAGCTCGGCTCTGGCCAGCTGTCCTCCGACGCCCAGGAGAGCCTAGAAGGTGAGTCCTCCGTGGGGTTAGTGTGAGAGGGATACATACGTCATATAACATATAAAATCTAAAGCAAAGGAAAAAGGATGATGTCACCCCTTAAAAGCCCTTTGTTTATATTCATGGGAGCTTCGGCGCATTCACCCTGAGGTGTCCCTAACCCTAACCCTGACCCTGAGGTTACCCTAACCCTGAGGTGACCTGACCCCTGAGGTGACCCTAACCCTAACCCTAGGGCTGAACGATCTATCGTTTTCGACCGAAAATCGCGATCTCAAGCATTACGATTTTGGGATCGTCAAAGCTGCGTTTTGTTTTTTTACAAAAGTGCAATTATTTTGATGCTGATGAGCCATTGAAGCAAGTTTACTTAAGAAAGAGGGCTCCCTTTTTATTTGACTTTTTGGTTGTTGTTTCTTAGGTACTTGAATAAACAGTCTTGCATTTGAAATCTGTTGCCAGCAGTTTTCATTATTGCATTACCTTAATGGAATTCATTGGTTATATTAATTTATACTGAAACTTGATTTAAAGAAAATAAATCGTGGTTGAAATCGAAACCGCAATCTCTACCAGAAAAATCGCAATTTCAATTTTTTCTTAAAATCGTTCAGCCCTACCTGACCCTGAGGTGACCCTAACCCTAACCCTGACCCTGAGGTTACCCTGACCCCTGAGGTGACCCTAACCCTAACCCTGAGTTGACCTGACCCCTGAGGTGACCCTAACCCTAACCCTGACCCTAAGGTGACCCTAACCCTGAGGTGACCCTGACCCCTGAGGTGACCCTAACCCTGACCCCTGACCCTGAGGGGACAGTCCCCATGTGGGCTCTGCTGGTGAGTGACGGCACAAGATGTACGGACGCAACACAACCTTCTGTTGATGCTCTGTGAAGATCGACAAGGCCTCAGGTTCTACTGCAGCCAGGCGTCCTCGGAGAACCCCTGTCAGGTGGTTCTACTCTGGTCCTTGTAGAACCTGTCTGGTACTACTGTAGTCCTTGTAGAACCTGTCTGGTGGTTCTACTGTAGTCCTTGTAGAACCTGTCTGGTGGTTCTACTGTAGTCCTCGTAGAACCTCTCTAGGTTCTACTGTAGTCCTCGTAGAACCTGTCTGGTGGTCCTACTGTAGTCCTCGTAGAACCTGTCTGGTGGTCCTACTGTAGTCCTTGTAGAACCTGTCTGGTGGTTCTACTGTAGTCCTCCTAGAACCCGTGTCTGGTGGTTCTACTGTAGTCCTCGTAGAACCTGTCTGGTGGTCCTACTGTAGGCCTTGTAGAACCTGTCTGGTGGTTCTACTGTAGTCCTCCTAGAACCCGTGTCTGGTGGTTTTACTGTAGTCCTCGTAGAACCTGTCTGTAGGTTCTGCTGTAGTCCTCGTAGAACCCGTGTCTGGCGGTCTCGTGGCTGACCCATAGTATGTTGTCTTCCAGTTGCGGTCCAGTGTTTGGAGACGGCGTTCGAGGTGTCGACGGACGACAGCAGCCTGGCGGTTCCCCAGACGCTGCCAGAGATCTTCAGCTCTGCTACCGACACGGTCAGCGGCCGGGAACAGTAGCACTAACATTCATGAATTCATATATCACAGCCACGGTTATCATGTATTAATATATCACATCTAACAGTTATTATATATCACAGCCAACAGTTATCATCTATTCATATATCACAGCCAACAGTTATAATATAGTGATATGTCACAGTGAAACTTTATCATTGCATATTTATTGATCATGGCTAATAGGGGTGTAACGGTACACTGAAGTCACGGTTCGGTTCATATATCGGTTCAGACATCACGGTTGGGTTTGAGGTCGGTTCAATGAAGGGAAAAGAAAAAACAAAAATGCTGAAGGCAATTTGTTTTTATTGTCTCATATTTAACATCTAGTGTCATGCAGTCTTTCCCCTGAGCTAGCTGTAACAGCCTGAACTGTGTAATCTAAGATGAGTAAACAATAAGTACACCACATCACCTCCAGACTCCATCCGTAACTTGTAAACAAAATAAGACAATCAGTTATTAAACTGAAAATTCAGCATGTCTTATTTATGAAAGTGCAAAGTACACGGAATTTGCGCATTTCCACGGGAGGGTAGTTTCGGTGCGGCTTGGTGGAGTGGTGAAGGTGTGGTTCGGCCCAGCTCAGTTTCGGCTCGGGTTTCCACCGCCGACAGTACCCTTATGGGGGATCAACGATGTAGGAAAGCAAACTTTTGTGCTACATTTTCTTCAATAAGCGAAGCTTTCGCCGTTGTCCAGAAATACCTCGCGGATAATGTGTTTGTTTATTATCCCCCTGTCTCACGGAAGGGCGATTCTGTCGACCAATCAACGGCTGGCGTGTGTAGCTCCAACTTGCCGGCACCCTTTCAGGCGTCTCAGTTGTCCCTGAAGGTCGCGTTTCTAACATTAGTTCGGCATTACATTAATTAATTCGCACGCCAGTTTTATTTAATTTTATACCGTGTATTCTCTGTGTAAATCCATGCACCGAACCGAATCGGTTCAATAGCTAACCCTAACGAATACATGTACCGTTACACCCCTAATGGCTAACCATTATAATATTATATTAATATATCATAGCCAAAAGGGGTGATCATTAGGGGTGTAACGGTACACGTATTTGTACCGAACCGTCACGGTACAGGCACTTCGGAGCGGTTACAGAGGTGTACCGCGGTATGTCAATGTGGCGTACATAGCGGGCAACGATCGTCGAATAGTCGAATAGTCAGAGTCACGTAGAATATCGAATAATGAATGTGACTATCTTTATTTATTACATGGCTCTTCTCAATGCTGTTGAACACTCCGTTGACTTGCATGAGCCTTCACAACTTCCGGTGGTGAATAGCGTACTCGGTTGCTAAGCGACGTGATCGTCTTTGGAGGACTATTTCTCTGCTGATCAACACAATGAATGCTGGTAACAAATACATTTAAAAAGACACACCGTGTGAAGTTATATTTTTGATGTGTCTAGTTCACCGTCATGCAGGCTGTGTTCTGTAAAATAATTAAATAGCGATCCGTTTTCCGGCGCATGTAGGTCTATCTGCCTAAGCCCACGTTGAAACAATTTTGATGTTGAATGTTGACGGCGCAGTTGTTGAAATAAACAGATTGATTTCATACAAATCATAAAAGCCTCTCCCTGTGTCATTGTGTGGTTTCATTGCTGCTGATCTACGGCCATTCTCCGTTGTTGACAAGCAAGCAGTTTTTTTTAATTTCCCCCTTAACTATGAACCGTACCGTACCGTGACTTAAAAACCGAGGTACGTACCGAACCATGACTTTTGTGTACCGTTACACCCCTAGTAATCATATAATAATATATCATAGCTAAGCTATAATATAATGTGACCACCAAGGTCAGCTGCTTGGAGTATTATTAATAGAGCATGATAGCCAATAGTAATACGATATGACTGCTAGTAATAATCAGAATGCTCAGTGTGTAACAGAGGCTCTCGTATCATTGGTTGGTTTGATCACATGATGTTGTTATTGCCGCTCTCGTACCATTGGTTGCTTTGGTCACATGATGTTGTGTTGTTGCAGCTCCCCCGCCCTGCTCCGGTGAACACAGAGCCACGCCCTGACTCCCCCCCCGAGGAACAGATGGCCGAGGCGGAGAGACTAAAAACAGACGGTAGGCTGTCCAGGTGTAGGCTAGTACCAGAGTATTACTGGGGCTAGTACCAGAGTATTACTGGGGCTAGTACCAGAGTATTACTGGGGCTAGTACCAGAGTATTACTGGGGCTAGTACCAGAGTATTACTGGGGCTAGTACCAGAGTATTACTGGGGCTAGTACCAGAGTATTACTGGGGTAGTACCAGAGTATTACGGGGCTAGTACCAGAGTATTACTGGGACTAGTACCAGAGTATTACTGGGGCTAGTACCCAGAGTATACTTGGGGCTAGTACCAGAGTATTACTGGGGTAGTACCAGAGTATTACTGGGGTAGTACTAGTGGGTAGTACCAGAGTATTACTGGGGTAGTACTAGTGGGTAGTACCAGAGTATTGCTGGGGTAGTACCAGAGTATTACTGGGGTAGTACTAGTGGGTAGTACCAGAGTATTACTGGGGTAGTACCAGGGTATTGCTGGGGTAGTACCAGGGTATTACTGGGGTAATACCAGAGTATTACTGGGGTAGTACTAGTGGGTAGTACCAGAGTATTACTGGGGTAGTACTAGTGGGTAGTACCAGAGTATTACTGGGGTAGTACTAGTGGGTAGTACCAGAGTATTACTGGGGTAGTACCAGGGTATTGCTGGGGTAGTACCAGGGTATTGCTGGGGTAGTACCAGGGTATTGCTGGGGTAGTACCAGAGTATTACTGGGGCTAGTACCAGAGTATTACTGGGGCTAGTACCAGAGTATTACTGGGGCTAGTACCAGAGTATTACTGGGGCTAGTACCAGAGTATTACTGGGCTAGTACCAGAGTATTACTGGGGCTGGTACCAGAGTATTACTGGGGTAATACCAGAGTATTACTGGGGTAGTACCAGAGTATTACTGGGGTAGTACCGGTGGGTAGTACCAGGGTATTGCTGGGGTAATGGTGGGGCTCTAACATGTGACGTCTTCTCTCGGTCTCCAGGTAACGACCAGATGAAGGTGGAGAACTTTCCCGCCGCTGTGGAGTTCTACTCGAAGGCCATCCTTCTGAACCCTCAGAACGCTGTCTACTACTGCAACAGGTACTGTCCCCTAACGGGTCCTCTGTTGGCCTGTGGGTGGTGCTGTGTTGACTGAAGGTGTGGTTCCTCTGTTGGCCTGTGGGTGGTGCTGTTTGGACTGAAGGTGTGGTTCCTCTGTTGGCGTATGGGTGGTGCTGTGTTGACTGAAGGTGTGGTTCCTCTGTTGGCCTGTGGGTGGTGCTGTGTTGTTAATAAAGATGTTGTTCCTCTGTTGGCCTGTGGGTGGTGCTGCAGGGCGGCGGCTTACAGCAAACTGGGGAACTACGCAGGAGCAGTCCAGGACTGTGAGCTGGCCATCGGCATCGACCCCACCTACAGCAAGGCCTACGGACGCATGGGGTAGGACACCCCGCCCCCGCAGACAGGAAGTAGACCTGAGACCTCTGAGGTGACATGAAGTAGACCTCTGAGGAGACAGGAAGTAGACCTGAGGAGACAGGAAGTAGACCTGAGGAGACAGGATGCAGACCTCTGAGGAGGCACGAAGTAGACCCCATTAGGATACGTGTGTGTGTGTGTGTGTGTGTGTGTGTGTGTGTGTGTGTGTGTGTGTGTGTGTGTGTGTGTTGTGTGTGTGTGTGTGTGTGTGTGTGTGTGTGTGTGTGTGTGTGTGTGTGTGTGTGTAGGCTCGCGCTGGCCAGCCTCAACAAGCACACGGAGGCGGTGGTCTACTACAGAAAGGCTCTGGAGCTGGACCCCGACAACGACACCTACCAGGCCAACCTGAAGATCGCCGAGCAGAAGATGGACACGCCCAGCCCCGTAAGACTCCTCCTCCTCCCCCCCCTCCTCCTCCCTCCTATGCCCAGGTGTGTGTATCATGTGTGTGTTCTGTGTGTGTTCCAGACGGCGGGCGTGGGCGGGGTGGACCTGGCGGGCCTCCTCAGTAACCCTGGCTTCATGAACATGGTATGACCTTTGACCTCTGTGAACCAGCAGCAGGGGGGGGGGCAGCAGGGGAGTCCCCCACAAGGGGGGGGGGGGGCTCCCCTGGTTGGACATCAGGTGACCACGTCTCTCTCTCTCCGCAGGCGTCGTCTCTGATGAACAACCCTCAGGTCCAGCAGCTGTAAGTCTTGCGTGCTCCTGTGTGTTGGCCCGGTGTTTGGTCTGCGGACGTCTCACCGGGGGTCCTCCTCTCTGTCTCCCCCTGCAGGATGTCGGGGATGATGTCTGGAGGCTACGGCCCCGGCGGCGCGCCCCCCCCTCAGGGGGCCGCCCCGGCACCGGCCGCCCCCCCCGGAGACCTGTCTGGACTCATACAGGCGTACGTACCCCCCCCCGGCACCACTAGCATCCTCCTGCTAGCCACAGCTAGCCACAGCTAGCCTCAGCTAGCCTCAGCTAGCCTCAGCTAGCCTCAGCTAGCCTCAGCTAGCCACAGCTAGCCACAGCTAGCCTCAGCTAGCCACAGCTAGCCACAGCTAGCCACAGCTAGCCACCGTAGGGGTAATGGTTCGTCAGGCTGTCTAACCTCAGTACCGCCTGTGTCCTGCAGGGGGCAGCAGTTCGCTCAGCAGATGCAGCAGCAGAACCCAGAACTGATCGAGCAGCTGAGGAGTCAGATCCGGAGCCGGCCCCCAAGTGCCAGCCAGGAGGAACCACAGCCCTGACCCCAGGTAGAACCCCAGGTAGAACCACAGCCTGACCCCAGGTAGAACCACAGCCTGACCCCAGGTAGAACCACAGCCTGACCCCAGGTAGAACCACAGCCCTGACCCAAGGTAGAACCCCAGGTAGAACCACAGCCTGACCCCAGGTAGAACCACAGCCTGACCCCAGGTAGAACCACAGCCTGACCCCAGGTAGAACCACAGCCTGACCCCAGGTAGAACCACAGCCTGACCCCAGGTAGAACCACAACCTGACCCCAGGTAGAACCACAGCCTGACCCCAGGTAGAACCACAGCCCTGACCCAAGGTAGAACCCCAGGTAGAACCACAGCCTGACCCCAGGTAGAACCACAGCCTGACCCCAGGTAGAACCCCAGCCTGACCCCAGGTAGAACCACAGCCTGACCCCAGGTAGAACCACAACCTGACCCCAGGTAGAACCACAGCCTGACCCCAGGTAGAACCACAGCCTGACCCCAGGTAGAACCACAGCCTGACCCCAGATAGAACCACAGCCTGACCCCAGGTAGAACCCCAGGTAGAACCACAGCCTGACCCCAGGTAGAACCCCAGCCTGACCCCAGGTAGAACCCCAGCCTGACCCCAGGTAGAACCCCAGCCTGACCCCAGGTAGAACCACAGCCTGACCCCAGGTAGAACCACAGCCTGACCCCAGGTAGAACCACAGCCTGACCCCAGGTAGAACCACAGCCCTGACCCCAGGTAGAACCCCAGGTAGAACCACAGCCTGACCCCAGGTAGAACCACAGCCTGACCCCAGGTAGAACCACAGCCCTGACCCAAGGTAGAACCCCAGGTAGAACCACAGCCTGACCCCAGGTAGAACCACAGCCTGACCCCAGGTAGAACCCCAGGTAGAACCACAGCCTGACCCCAGATAGAACTACAGCCTGACCCCAGGTAGAACCACAGCCTGACCCCTGTTAGGGCCCTCCACAGCTGGGGGAGGGGCCTAACCTCTGGGGGACGCCCGACGCCCGCTCTGGAGGTGACCTCAGGTTTCATTGCTCCACAGGTCCCACCAGGATGTGTGAGAGAGCGAGAGAGAGAGAGAGAGAGTGTGTTTGTGTGTGTGAGTGTGTTGTTCCTGAGGTGTGTCACTGGGAGGTCATAAATGATTATTCCCTGCATGAGGCGTCGGACCAGACCTGTCGTCATGGGAACGGAAGGCCGCTGGACGCTGGGGGGTAGTCTGGGCGTCGGACCAGGACCGGGACCAGGACCGGGGGCAGGGCAAGCAGCTGGTCTCAATAAAGGAGAATCGACCTTCCCTGACTGTCTGGGCTCCATTTGTCTCGTCGCTCGGCCGCTGGTTCTTATTTAGTGACAGCAGAATGAAATGTGAAGATAAAGTTTGTTCTATATTCTAAGTGTATAGGATTAGTCAGGGTTAGGGTAACTAACCTCTACTAACGCAATAGGAAACCAGGTCTACCTGTTCTCTGGACCAGTAGGACTACCCTAAACCAGTAGGACTCTACCCTAAACCAGTAGGACTACCCTAAACCAGTAGGACTCCAGACCAGTAGGACTCTACCCTAAACCAGTAGGACTCCAGACCAGTAGGACTCTACCCTAAACCAGTAGGACTCCAGACCTGTAGGACTCTACCCTAAACCAGTAGGACTCCAGACCTGTAGGACTCTACCCTAAACCAGTAGGACTCTACCCTAAACCAGTAGGACTCCAGACCAGTAGGACTCTACCCAAACCAGTAGAACTCCAGACAGTAGGACTCTACCCTAAACCGGTAGGAATCCAGACCAGTAGGACTACCTAACCCTAAACCAGTAGGACTCTACCCTAAACCAGTAGGACTCTACCCTAAACCAGTAGGACTCCAGACCAGTAGGACTCTACCCTAAACCAGTAGGACTCCAGACCTGTAGGACTCTACCCTAAACCAGTAGGACTCTACCCTAAACCAGTAGGACTCTACCCTAAACCAGCAGGACTCTGTTCTCTAAACCCGCAGGACTCTGTTCTCTAAACCAGTAGGACTCTGTTCGCTAAACCAGTAGGACTCTACCCTAAACCAGTAGGACTCCAGACCAGTAGGGCTCTACCCTAAACCAGTAGGACTCTACCCTAAACCAGCAGGACTACCCTAAACCAGCAGGACTCTGTACTCTAAACCGGAAGGACTCTACCCTAAACCAGCAGGACTACCCTAAACCAGTAGTACTGTTCTCTGGACCATTAGGACTCTGGACCAGTAGGACTCTTGAGTCTTGCCCAGGGCTGTTCCAGCGTTGTGCTCTAAGCCCGGGCTCAGGGGGATTACAGTAATTTGATCAGGAGGAACCAAACAAACGGCCGTCAGGGTCCTTCATGTGCTCATCCTGAGATTAAACACTTAGCGTGGACCGAGTCTCTGGTCCTCAGATCCCGTCTGACTACCTCTCAACCTTTATGTATCTTCATATGAGGAGCATGTTGACAGCAGAACATCTCGTAGTCTCTGAGATCCTGCTGGGATGTTCTCCGGACATGGGCCCGCGTAGAGGTGCTGAGGCCGCTCCACTCCGCTGAGCCTCTTGGGATCGACTGCAGAAGCTGCTGCGCTCCGTGGACCTCCTGCCAGAGGGGGACGATGGAGGAGCTGCTGCTACCCAGCGGGGAGGAGGCACCGTCCGAGGCCGGCTCCTTCGCCCCCGCAGAGAAGGAGGAGGAGCGGAGCCTGGGGCGGCGCCTCAAGAGGCTGGCGGTGGACCTCCGCCGCCGCGTCAAGAACTTCCTGAAGAGGAACGGCCTGCTGACGCTGTCGGTGCTCGCAGTGCTCACGGGCTGCGTGCTGGGCTTTTCCCTCCGGGGGAGCCAGCTGTCGACCCAGGTAGGACTGCAGGGGGGCTTAGGACCCCCAGGTAGGACCGCAGGGGGGCTTAGGACCCCCAGGTAGGACTGCAGGGGGCCTGAGGACAGCCAGGTAGGACCCTGGTGGCCTTAGGACCGCAGGGGGGCTTAGGACCCCCAGGTAGGGGCCTTAGGACCCCCAGTTGAGGACCTCAGCGTGTTAGAGTACTTAACATGTTATTAGAGTCTATTAGACTCTAATAACATGAGTCTCTGATAGCAGACTATTAGAGTCTGCTATCAATCCATCTAAGTCTATCAGTCTTAGGATCCGGTCCAAAAGTGGGTGAGGACGTGACACTTTAATATTGTGAGAAAATATGAACCCTGAATACAATATATCAGATACATTCTATATTCATTTACACAATGTATGTCCAGGGTCCCCTGAACAGCTAACCAGGATAGGAACGGAGGAACATTTAAGAATAATCATTATTTACTTGGTTAGCATATTGAGATTGATTGAGTGCCACGAGGTCTGAGAGTCATTGACCTTTGACTTGAGTTCTGCTTTAGGCTCTCATCTTACCCCTGAACTGATGACCTATGACCTCAAATCCCACCCCAAACAAAGGCCTCAAGGCATTGGGGGTTTAACGTTTTATTGGAAGGCTCATCTCTAATTCTGACTCAGCACTTTACGGCTAGCATGCTGCGTCTCTTTGAAGCTGTGTTATACGTCACACTGTGGTTAAGACAGAGAAACTGATGCTAATGTTGTCGTCCTAGCTGGTTAGCTTGTGTCGTACATCCTCCTGGTCATGCTAGTAGTGCGCTGCTCGTTCACAAAGCTTTCAGATTATTATGGTTGTAAGGATACTTAGCATGCTATGGTACTCAACATGTTCGGATACTTGGCACGTACGTTAGTTATCATGATGGGCTACTTGGCATTGTAAGGTAGTTCGCATGTCAGGGTGCTTAGCATGTAAGGTTATCAGGCTTGCTAGGATACCTAGCATGTTTCTTACTTAGCATGGCGATTGTGGTGTGTGTTTGTGTGTGCAGTAAACTGAGCTACGTTAACCTTTATCTTGTTTCCAGGCTAAGATCTACTTCTCCTTTCCTGGAGAGCTGCTGATGAGGATGCTGAAGATGTTGATCCTCCCTCTAATCACATCCAGGTAAACCTCCTGAAGAGACCTCATAAACCTGGACCTCATTAACATGGACCAAACAAACCTGGACCTCACAAACATGGACCTCACAAACCTGGACCTTATATACCTGGACCTCACACACATGGACCCTGACCGTGTAAGCCTAGGACAGTGACCATACCGTTGGAAGTGAACTCTTGGTGTAGGAAGTGACCTCATGGTGTAGGAAGTGACCTTTACAGGAAGTGCCCTTCTCTGGGTCCCCAGCCTGATGTCGGGGCTCTCCTCCATGGAGTCCAAGGCCTGCTGCCGGATGGGGGTCCTGACCGTCACCTACTACCTGTGGACCACCTTCATCGCCGTGGTGGTGGGCATCCTGCTGGTCATCATCATCAAACCCGGGGTGGGGACCGACATGGAGAGCAACCGGCTGGGGGGAGGGCCGGTGATGACCTCAGCCGACGCCCTGCTGGACCTCATCAGGTACTACTGCAGTACTACTACTGCTACTGTACTACTGCAGTATTACTACTGTACTAATGCAGTGCTGCTACTGTACTACTGCAGTACTACTACTGTACTACTGCAGTGCTGCTACTGTACTACTGCAGTACTGCTGCTACTACTGTACTACTGCAGTACTGCTGCTACTGCACTACTGCAGTACTGCTACTGTACTACTGCAGTACTGCTACTGTACTACTGCAGTACTGCTGCTACTGTACTACTGCAGTACTGCTGCTACTGTACTACTGCAGTACTGCGCTACTTACTGCTACTACTGCAGTACTGGCTACTGTACCCACTGACAGTACTGCTAACTGTAACTACTGCACTGTACTGTATACTGCTGTACTGTACTACTGCAGTACTGCTACTACTGTACTACTGCAGTACTGCTGCTACTACTCTACTACTGCAGTACTGCTGCTACTACTGCACTACTACTACTGCAGTACTGCTACTACTGTACTACTACAGTACTGCTGCTACTACTTTACTACTACAGTACTGCTGCTACTACTGCAGTACTACTGCAGTTCTTCTACTACAGTACTACTGCAGTAATACTACTACTGCAGTACTACTACTACAGCACTATTACACATCTAGAGGACCTCATCAGGTACTACTGCAGGACTACTACTACAGTACCACTACTACTACAGTACTAGTACTACTAGAGTACTACTACTACACTACTAATATAGTAATATAACTACAGTACTAATACTACCTCAATACTACTACACATCTAGAGGACCTCATCAGGTACTACTACACTACTACTACTACTACTCCTATTACTACATTACTACTAGTAGTACAGTACTACTACTACTACTACTACTACTACAGTACTTCTACACATCTACCTCATCAGGTACTACTACAGTGCTACTAACCCTACACCCAGAGGAGCTGCTCTAATTGTCTACTACAGTACTGCTACAGTACTACTCAACACCCAGAGGGGCTGCTCTAGTTGTGTACTACAGTACTACTACAGTACTACAGTACTACTCAACACCCAGAGGAGCTGCTCTAGTTGTGTACTACAGTACTACTCCACACTCTAGTTCTCTCTGAAGGCTGACTGAAGGCTCTCTTCCTCCCCCAGGAACATGGTCCCCTCCAACCTGATAGAGGCCACCTTTCAGCAGGTAGGAGAGATCCTGCACCTCCATCTGGACCTCTTAAATACTGGACCTCTTAAATACTGGACCTCATAAACCTGGACTTCATCAACCTGGACCTCATAAACCTCGACCTCATAAATACTGGACCTCATAAACCTGGACCTCTTAAATACTGGACCTTATAAACCTGGACCTCATAAATACTGGACCTCATAAGCCTTTGTCTCATAGTCCCTACTAACCCGGTCCCCTGTCCCTGTTTGTGTTCCAGTACAAGACGGATCTGCTGCCCATCCTCAAGCTGCCCGCCCGCACGGTGAAGCCCAACTTTGTGTACGTGGTGCCGGACGACAGCGACCCCAGCGGGCGGACAGTGTACCTTGAGCTGACCCCGCCCCCAGAGATCCACTACAAGACCAGCCCGGGCAGCAGCCAGCAGATGAACGTCCTCGGCATCGTCATCTTCTCCGCGACCATGGGTACCCGTTGACGTCACGTGACGACCGATCTGACTATGCTGTTGGACCGACGCGTGGGTGTGACACCTGCTCATGTGGTGTTGCTTTGGTTTGGTTACCAGGTCTGCTGCTGGGGAGGATGGGGGAGAGAGGGGCTCCTCTGGTTAACGTCTGCCAGTGCATCAACGAGTGCGTCATGAAGATAATCAACGCTGCAGTTTGGTGAGCTAACAGAACATGTATGCTCCCCTCCCCCTCCTCCCCTTACCCTTCCTCCCCCTCCTCCCCATCCCCCTCCTCCCCTCCCCCTCCTCCTCTTCCACCTGCCCTCTGACCAGGGGGTCCTGGTGGAGCGGTCCACCTCCCCTCTGACCGGGGGTCTGTTGGACCGGTCCACCTCCCTCTGACCGGGAGGGGTCCGTTGGACCGGTCCACCTCCCTCCGAACGGGAGGGGTCTGTTGGACCGGTCCATCTCCCTCTGACCATGAGGGGTCTGTCCCAGGTACTTCCCATTCGGGATCATCTTCCTGGTGGCCGGTAAGATCCTGGACATGCAGGATCCGAGCACCTTGGGTCGTAAGCTGGGCTGGTACACCATCACGGTGCTGGCCGGCCTCTTCGTCCACGGCCTCATCCTGCTGCCTCTGTTCTACTTCATCCTCACCCGCAAGAACCCCTTCACCTACATCAGGGGCCTACTGCAGGCCATGGTCATCGCCCTGGCAACCTCCTCCAGGTAGGTCATCACCCTGGCAACCGTGGTAACCTCCTCCAGGTAAGAGGTGCTCGTCACCTCTTACCTGGGGGATGTAGATCAGCCGGAGAAGAGAATGGGTGCGTCACTGAGTCTGTTTTATCAATGAGGAACTGAGCCAGTGATAGTGGAGGCAAGGGGCATCGAGACTGTTTTCCATCTCGCGTAGCCGTATGAAGTGTTCTCCGCAAGGCCAAATAAATCTAGGTCATCGAAGAAAAAGACTTGATTGTGTCTGTGATGATTGGGGACAGAGTCCTGCAAGTTCAAGAAGCAGTTCCCTGTAACTGTGAAAGGTTTAAAACACAAGCTTAGACCTGGCCACAACACAGCCTGTCTGTCTGTCTGCAGCTCGGCCACCCTCCCCATCACCATGAAGTGTCTGCTGGAGAACTGCCAGGTGGACCGGCAGATAGCCCGCTTCGTGCTGCCCGTCGGCGCCACCATCAACATGGACGGCACCGCGCTGTACGAGGCCGTGGCAGCCATCTTTATTGCCCAGGTCAACGACTACGAGCTGGACCTGGGCCAGCTGGTCACCATCAGGTACTAGGTCGGGTCCACTAGGTCAGGGGGCTACGTCAGGGGGCTACGTCAGGAGGTCTACGTTAGGCGTGTCTCTACGTCAGGGGGACGTCAGCCTTCTCTCTCTCTCTTCAGTATCACGGCGACGGCTGCGAGCATCGGAGCCGCCGGGATCCCGCAGGCCGGTCTGGTCACCATGGTGATCGTGCTGACGTCAGTGGGCCTGCCCCCCGATGACATCACGCTTATCGTGGCCATTGATTGGGTCCTGTAAGTAAACCAGCTAACTTGTGGTGGTAATCAAACCATACCCTTACCTAACCCTAAACCCTAACTCAAACCTAACCTTACCTCACCCTAACCCTTAACTCAACCCGTTTAGTGTACTGTACCGTTTAGTGTACTGTACTGTGTAGTGTACTGTGTGTACTGGTTTGGGCCCTGGTTTGGGCCCTGGTTTGGGCCCTGGTTTGATTCCCTTCACTGGTCCAGGGACCGTTTAGTGTACTGTACTGTGTAGTGTACTGTGTGTACTGTGTGTACTGGTCCAGGGACCGCTTCAGGACGATGATCAACGTCCTCGGCGACGCGCTAGCGGCCGGGATCATCGCCCACCTCTGCAGGAAGGACTTCCCCCTGAGCGGAGCGGGACAGGTGCCTCCTCACCGGCTTATCTTACCTTAACCCTCCCCTAATACCTCAAATACATCTACCCCTAACCCCCTAACCCCCTAACCCCCTAATCCCCGAGATACATCTCCCCCTTACCCCCCTAACCCCCTGACCCCAAATACGTATCTCCCTAACCCTCAAATACATCTACACCTAACCCCCTAACCCCCTGACCCCAAATACATCTACCCCTAAGACCCCTACTGTATCACCCTAATTCACACCTGATATTCATACAGAAGACGTTCCCTGTGTCTTTAGTGTCTCCCACCTCTTCCCAGACATTCCCAGTGCTGTCAGTGTCCACCAAGATATCGAGAGTGTGCATAACAATCCACCGACGCTTTACGCTATTCGATCTAATCGCCTTAAGATCATTAGATCGAAATGGACACCACACCTTCAGGGTCCACCTCTTCCCAAACGTTCAAAGTGCCTTTAGTGTCTCCCAACGTGTTCCCAAACGTTCCAAATACCTTTAGTGTTTTCCAACTGGTTCCCAGACGTTCCCAGTGCCTTCAGTGTCTCCCACTGTGTTCCAAGACGTTCCCAGTGCCTTTAGTGTCTTCAACCTCCTCCCAGACGTTTCCAGTGCCTTCAGTGTCTTCCACCTCTTCCCAGAAGGTCCCAGTGCCTCTAGTGCCTTCCACCTCTTCCCAGAAGGTCCCAGTGCCTCTAGTGCCTTCCACCTCTTCCCAGAAAGTCCCAGTGCCTCTAGTGCCTTCCACCTCTTCCCAGAAGGTCCCAGTGCCTCTAGTGCCTTCCACCTCTTCCCAGAAGGTTCCAGTGCCTTCAGTGTCAAACCATGTTCCCAGACGTTCCCATGTCCTAACGCGTTTGTCTGTTCCCACAGACCGCCCACCCGTCCTACGGCACTCAGGACTCCGGGGACAACGTCCCCCTGACAGAGATGCATACGCACAAGGACTGCCTCTTCGACAACATGAGCGACTCTGTCCACGACGCTCACACACACACCATCTACTACAACCTCTGCCAAGTATGACCCAGGACCCTGGAGTTCTCCTGGTGGGCCGTATGGACGGGCTGGACTGGTTGACAGTGGTCCACTGACCTACAGGACACACTGAGCTGGTGGTCCACTGACCTACAGGACACACTGAGCTGGTGGTCCACTGACCTACAGGACACACTGTGCTGGTGGTCCACTGACCTACAGGACACACTGAGCTGGTGGTCCACTGACCTACAGGACACACTGAGCTGGTGGTCCACTGACCTACAGGACACACTCATTGGTATTCTGTTGAGTAAATGAAAGCCCCATAAAGCCCAATCATGAAGGACCTGTCTGCACTTGGCAGATTTCTTCAGTGCATATTATTAATACCACAATTACAGAAAGATGACAACCTTAACTACTGATAACTGATCAGAAAACAACCGTTCTACTGGGAGGGTGAGATTATGGTGCTGCCAAGTGAGGCCAGGACCCTCTTACTGACAGACCCAGAGTGGAGATGACCAGAGTAGAGTTGACCAGAGTAGAGATGACCAGAGTGGAGATGACCAGAGTGGAGATGACCAGAGTGGAGATGACCAGAGTGGAGATGACCAGAGTAGAGTTGACCAGAGTGGAGATGACCAGAGTAGAGTTGACCAGAGTGGAGATGACCAGAGTGGAGATGACCAGAGTGGAGTTGACCAGAGTGGAGATGACCAGAGTAGAGTTGACCAGAGTAGAGTTGACCAGAGTAGAGTTGACCAGAGTAGAGTTGACAGAGTAGAGTTGACCAGAGTGGAGATGACCAGAGTGGAGATGACCAGAGTGGAGATGACCAGAGTGGAGCTTCTACAGACCAGTGTTCCTGGTGGCGAGTGTTCCTGGTGACTAATAGGACCAGTGTCCCCAGTGACTAATAGGACCAGTGTCCCCAGTGACTGATAGGACCAGTGTCCCCAGTGACTGATAGGACCAGTGTCCCCAGTGACCGATGGGACCAGGGTTCCTGGTGACTGTTAGGACCAGTGTCCCCGGTGACTGATAGGACCAGTGTTCCTGGTGACTGTTAGGACCAGTGTCCCCGGTGACTGATAGGACCAGTGTCCCCAGTCACTGATGGGACCAGTGTTCCCATTGACCGATAGGACCAGTGTTCCCAGTGACTAATAGGACCAGTGTTCCCAGTGACTAATAGGACCAGTGTCCCCAGTGACTGCTGGCTTCAGTAACGTCAGATCTCAAGTGCTCTTCCCCAAGCAGACCCCCTCCTGTCTCATGGCATGCAGGCGTGCCTCCTTGTTGACTTGTTGTGGGCTCCTAATCCATGTGCATTACTGTGTTGTTGAGCCCGGATTAGCGTACGCTGTGATGATCTACCAGCTCACCTCCTCCTCCGGTCAGCTGACCGGCCAGGTGCTGCCATGGATTATCCACCGGACGTCTTGTGTGTCCTCCCACAAAAACAATGTTTACTGTCAACATCTGTGGCACCTGTAGAGCCCATATCGAGCTGTCCAATGTTTTTCTTTCTAACATTAAATGAAACATCCTGTTGGAGGCATTTTTGTTTATCCTTTCATTTGTGCAAAAATGTTTACTTCTAATACTAGGAGCTTTAGTATAACGCTATGGTGCTTATTTTCTGTGGCATTTCAACTGTTTGCAGTGGACTTCTAGACCTGGGGCCGTCCTTACGCTGAGAGGGTTACTTGCATTAAGCCACCCTGGCTAACTAGCTTATCAGTCTTAGCCGTTCTCGCTCTGTTAGCTATGTTAGCTGTATTAGCTGTTGACTAGCTGTCATCCAAGCACTGTTGGCTGCACTAGCTCGTCTCGCCATATTAGCTGACCTGCTATCCTAGCTGTAATAGCTGTCCTATCTGTTTTTACTGTACTCTGTTAGCTGTACTAGCTCTGTTAGCTGTAATAAACCTGTTAGCTGGACTTCCTTTCTCCACATTTCTGTCCATCTCGTTGGCCAGTAGACAACCTCAGGAATGCTCCCGTAGCATGTCACCCCGTCACCCGTCATGTGTCTGTATAGAGTCGGGTCCCAGGTGAACCAGAACTTCTGCTGTGCCCATCAGCCAGGAGACGGTTTCATAACGGTGGCCTTCTGCTTCTTCATATCTGACTTTATCCCTCCTTTATGGGTTTGGGGGTCCCTGTCCTTAAGACCCATTAACAACCTACAGACCAGGACCAGAGACCCTACAGACCGGGACCACCAGAGACCCTACAGACCAGGACCAGAGACACTACAGACCAGGACCAGAGACCCTACAGACCGGGACCAGAGACCCTACAGACCGGGACCACCAGAGACCCTACAGACCAGGACCAGAGACCCTACAGACCGGGCACCCGGAGACCTACAGACCAGGACCAGAGAACTACGACCTGGGAACAGAGACCCTACAGCAGGGACCACAGAGACCATACCAGAACAGGACCAGGACCCTACGACTTCCCCCCCCGGGACCACCTAGAGCGCACCCCCCTTGTGACCAGACAGAGACCCCTACAGACCAGGACAGGACCCTACAGACCGGACAGAGACCCTACAGACGGGACCACCAGATGGACCCCTACAGACCAGGACCACCAGAGACCCTACAGACCGGGACCAGAGACCCTACAGACCGGGACCAGAGACCCTACAGACCGGGACCAGAGACCCTACAGACCGGGACCACCAGAGACCCTACAGACCGGGACCACCAGAGACCCTACAGACCGGGACCACCAGAGACCCTACAGACCGGGACCACCAGAGACCCTACAGACCCCCCGGGACCACCAGCGAGGACCATACCAGACCGGATCCACCAGCGTAACCTACACGGCCACCGGGACCACCAAGAGACCCTACAGACCGGGACACCACCGACCCTACAGACCGGGATCCAGAGACCCACATAGGCACCCTGGAACCACCAGCCGACCCTTAACTAGGACACCGGGACCAGAGACCCTACAGACCAGGACCACCAGAGACCCTACAGACCAGAGACCCTACAGACCAGGACCAGAGACCCTACAGACCGGGACCACCAGAGACCCTACAGACCGGGACCAGAGACCCTACCAGCCGGGCCCACCGGAGACCACTACAGCGGGAACCCACCAGAGACCCTACAGCATCCAGAGACCTTACAGACCGGGTACCAGTAGACAAGCCCCCTATCACAGACCACGGCCCACCAGAGACCCTACAGACCGGGACCAGAGACCCTACAGACCAGGACCACCAGAGACCCTACAGACCGGGACCAGAGACCCTACAGACCAGGACCAGAGACCCTACAGACCGGGACCACCAGAGACCCTACAGACCACAGCTAAAGAAGCTATCTCTGTAGCTCTAGAGGTGAGCTAAGAAAGCTATCTCTGTACGCTCTAGGGGGGTGAGCTAAAGAAGCTATCTCTGTAGCTCTAGAGGTGAGCTAAAGAAGCTATCTCTGTAGCTCTAGAGGTGAGCTAAAGAAGCTATCTCTGTAGCTCTAGAGGTGAGCTAAAGAAGCTATCTCTGTAGCTCTAGAGGTGAGCTAAAGAAGCTATCTCTGTAGCTCTAGAGGTGAGCTTAAGAAGCTATCTCTGTAGCTCTAGGGGTGAGCTAAAGAAGCTATCTCTGTAGCTCTAGGGGTGAGCTAAAGAACCTACCTCTGTAGCTCTAGGGGTGAGCTAAAGAAGCTATCTCTGTAGCTCTAGGGGTGAGCTATAGAGATATCTCCGAGCTCTAGAGGTAAGCTTAGGCACCTACTAATACTATACATCTATATAATATACTATCTATATACTATATAATACTAAACTATCTATATACTATATAATACTAAACTATATATATACTATATATATATATACTATATAACACTAAACTATATATATACTATATAATGCGAACCCTAGTATATACTATATATGCTAAACTATTTTATATCACTATATAATCCACCTCACTATAGCTATTAACTATATACTACTAAACCTATCTTTACTTAAACCTAAACATTATATACTATATATACTAAACTATCGATATACTATATATACTAAACTATCATCTACTATATAATAATGGAACTATCGATATTCTATCTAATACTGAAAGATCTATATATAATACTAATAATACTAAACTATCTATATACTATATAATACCAAACTATATATATATATATATACTATATAATACAAAACTATATATATACTATACTACCCCACTGGTCTCACTGGTCTTCATCACTAGAGGCTAAGAGAGCTAAAGGTGCTATCTCATTAGCTGGGGTGAGCTAAAAAAAAAAAAGGTACTATCTCGTTAGCTTTAAAAGTGAGCTAAAGTTGCTATATCAGTAGCTGGGGTGAGCTAAAGGTGCTATATCAGTAGCTCTGGGTGAGCTAAAGATGCTATCATTAGCTCGGGTGAGCTAAAGGTGCTATCTCATTAGGGTTAGGTGAGCTAAAGGGGCTATCTCATTAGCTAGGGTGAGCTAAAGGTGCTATCTCATTAGCTGGGGTGAGCTAAAGGTGCTATCTCATTAGCTGGGTTGAGCTAAAGGTGCTATCTCATTAGCTGGGGTGAGCTAAAGGTGCTATCTCATTAGCTGGGGTGAGCTAAAGGTGCTATCTCAGTAGCTCTGGGTGAGTACTAAAGGTGCTATCTCATTAGCTTGGGTGAGCTAAACAGGTTATCTCATTAGCTAGGGTGAGCTAAAGTTGCGATCTCATTAGCTGGGGTGAGCTAAAGATGCTATCTCATTAGCTGGGGTGAGCTAAAGACGCTATCAAATTAGCTAGGCTAAAGGTGCTATCTCATTAGCTTGGGTGAGCTAAAGGTGCTATCTCATTAGCTTGGGTGAGCTAAACGGGCTATCTCATTAGCTAGGGTGAGCTAAAGATGCTATCTCATTAGCTGGGTTGAGCCAAAGGTGCTATCTCATTAGCTGGGGTTAGCTAAAGGTGCTAACTCATTAGCTGGGATGAGCTAAAGGTGCTATCTCATTAGCTGGGGTGAGCTAAAGGTGCTATCTCAGTAGCTCTGGGGTGAGCTAAAGGTGCTATCTCATTAGCTGGGGTGAGCTTAAGGTGCTATCTTATTAGCTTGGGTGAGCTAAAGGTGCTATCTCATTAGCTGGGTGAGCTTAAGGTCATCTCCATAGCTGGGGTGAGCTAAAGGTGCTATCTCAGTAGCTCTGGGGTGAGCTAAAGGTACTATCTCATTAGTTTACGTCAGCTAAAGGTGCTATCTCATTAGCTGGGGTGAGCTAACTGTGCTATCTCAGTAGCTGGGTTGAGCTAAAGGTACTATCTCATTAGCTGGGATGAGCTAAAGGTGCTATCTCATTACTGGGCTGGCTAAAGGTGCTATGTCAGTAGCTATGAAGTGAGCTAAAGGTGCTATCTCAGTAGCTGGGGTTAGCTAAAGGTGCTATCTCAATAGCTGGTGTGAGGTGTAGGACCATCTACTGGAGACAGTTTGCCTTGAAGTCGCTCATCCTAAATATGTCTGACGTGCTGACCTGTTAACGTGTAACAAAGTGTTAATAACAATCTTTATTAACACTTCTCTCACTCATTAACAAAAACACAGACACATGTTAAAAAGCTGAGTGGATGAGAGCATAAAGTACGTAAATGTGATTCATTTCAGTCCCTTTTGATGGATGGGGTAACTCTTATCGTCTGGACTTGTCACATCATGATGCTTTTACAGAAACATTTCAATAACACATATTCCAATCATAAAATCAATGATTCGAATTAGATTTTAACATCATCTGCACGATTCATCTCTGGTTGTGATTCAATGTTGGATTTCAGCGAAGAACCTGCTGGATTTACAACATTTCTACTAGTATTTCTACTGGTCACTTTATGTCTCCTGTGAGAGTCTGTGGACCATGTCCTGACTGATAACACTCTGCAAATAAGATATCATATTATCTTATTATATGGAGGAGGAGTGGGGGGGGGGGGGGAGGAAGGAGGGGGAGAGAGAGGGGGGGGGAGAGGAAGGGGGGAGGGGGAGGGGGGGGAGGAGGAGGGGAGGAGGGGGAGGAGAGGTGGGGGAGAGGAGG
>NC_079423.1:326484-341484 GCF_026213295.1 Gadus chalcogrammus
CTCCTCCGTCTCCTCTCCCTCCTCTCCCTCCTCTCCTTCTCCTCCTCTCCCCTCCCTTTCTCCCTCCTCCCTTCCCTCCTCTTCTCCTCCTTCCCTCCCTCTCTCCTCCTCTCCTTTCCTCTCCTCTCCTCTCCTCTTCCCTCCTCTCCTCCCTCCTTTTCCCTCCTCCCTCTCCTCTCTCCTCTCCTCTCCTCTTCCTCTCCTCTCCTCTCCTCTCCCTCCTCCTCTATCCTCCTCCTCTCCTCTCACTTCCTCTCCTCTTCACCTTCCTCCTCTCCTTTCCCCTCCTGTCCTCTCCTCCCCTCCTCTCCTCTTCCCGCCTCTACTCTCTCCTCCTCCTCCTCTCCTCTCCTCTCCTTTCCTCTCCTCCCCTTCCCCCCTCTCTCCCTGGGCTGTGTTCCTGTGACTCAGAGGTTGCCATGGTTCCAGGGAACATGTCTAAGAATACCCTGGCGGGACGTCCCGGAGTGAGCAGAGTTTTCCTACCGAGCTGCCGGCCGGCGCGGGCCGAGAGGTTCCTGTAGAGCAGCTCCTGCTGCTCCAGCTGCTGCTGCAGAGACGACATGTTTCCATGAAGCAGCGCCTGCAGGAGCACAGGGAGGGTTTACATCTAGTACTACCATAGTACTACAGGTACTGTGGTAGTACTGTTGTACTATGGTAGTACTCTCGTAGTACTGTAGGACTTTGGTAGTACTCTATTACTGTGGTAGTACTGTTCTGCTATGGTAGTACTCCAGTAGTACTTTGGTAGTACTCTAGTAATATGGTAGTACTGTTGTACTAGCAGTACTCTAGTAGTACTTTGGTAGTAATCTAGTACTATGGTAGAACTGTAGTACTCTGGTAGTACTGTAGTAGTACCATAGTACTACATTACCCCCGGGCGGTCCTCTCGAAGGTCTCCTGGGACCCGACCTGTTGGGCGGCCGTGTGAGTGATGAGACGTCTCTAAGGGTGAAGGCAGGGCTGATCTGGGGCCAGCCGCTCCACAGCTTTCCCTTGTAGGGACTTCTCTGGGTTTCCTCCGGGCCGAGAGGAGCCACGCCCGTCCTTAGACCAGGTCAGCGCTGGTCAGACTCGGGCATTTAGCGACATTCCTAACGGCTCACAAAGCCTCACCCACAACAGGAAGACAGGAGAAAAACACCTCTAAGACAGACAGACAGACAGACAGACAGACTCCTCTAGAGACAGACAGACAGACTGCCTCTAGAGACAGACAGACAGACAGACAGACAGACAGACAGACAGACAGACAGACAGACAGACAGACTCCTCTAGAGACAGACAGACAGACTGCCTCTAGAGACAGACAGACAGACTGCCTCTAAGACAGACAGACAGACTCCTCTAGAGACACACAGACTGCCTCTAAAAGGACAGACAGACTGCCTCTAACAGGACAGACAGACTGCCTCTCCTCTGTCTCTGAGGTTCTCCATCGCTGTCCAAACACCTCACGCTAACGTCTGGAATGTAGCGGCCATGACTTCATCTGCTCTCAACACTCTCCTGTCCTCAGCCTGACTGAGACAGACAGACAGACAGACAGACAGCCTCTAGACTCTGGAGGACAGACAGACAGACAGACAGACTGCCTCTAGACTCTGGAGGACAGACAGACAGACTGCCTCTAGACTCTGGAGGACAGACAGACAGACAGACTGCCTCTAGACTCTGGAGGACAGACAGAAAGACAGACTGCCTCTAGACTCTGGAGGACAGACAGACAGACTTCCTCTAGACTCTGGAGGACAGACAGACAGACAGACAGACAGACAGACAGACAGACAGACAGACAGACAGACAGACAGACAGACAGACAGCCTCTAGACTCTGGAGGACAGACAGACAGACAGACAGACAGACTGCCTCTAGACTCTGGAGGACAGACAGACAGACAGACAGACAGACAGACAGACAGACAGAAGCAGACTGCCTCTAGACTCTGGAGGACAGACAGACAGACTGCCTCTAGACTCTGGAGGACAGACAGACAGACAGACAGACAGACAGACAGACAGACAGACAGACAGACTGCCTCTAGACTCTGGAGGACAGACAGACAGACTGCCTCTAGACTCTGGAGGACAGACAGAAAGACAGACTGCCTCTAGACTCTGGAGGACAGACAGACAGACAGACAAACAGACAGACAAACAGACTTCCTCTAGACTCTGGAGGACAGACAGACAGACAGACAGACAGACAGACAGACAGACAGACAGACAGACAGACAGACAGACAGACAGACAGACAGACAGACAGACAGACAGACAGACAGACTGCCTCCAGAGGACAGACAGACAGACTGCCTCTAGACTCTGGAGGACAGACAGACAGACAGACAGACTGCCTCTAGACTCTGGAGGACAGACAGACAGACAGACAGACAGACAGACAGACAGACTGCCTCTAGACTCTGGAGGACAGACAGACAGACAGACAGACAGACAGACAGACAGACAGACAGACAGACAGACTGCCTCTAGACTCTGGAGGACAGACAGACAGACAGACAGACAGACAGACTGCCTCCAGAGGACAGACAGACAGACTCCCTCTTGACTCCTCATCCTGACTCACTGCAGATCGTAACAGAGATTAATGTAGCTTTCCTAGCTGAGAACTCACTGCAGGTCGAGAGCCTTTCAGAGGAGGACGTAATTGATCAGAGGTGGACATTATTGATCAGAGGTCGGACGTTATTGATCAGAGATGGACATTATTGATCAGAGGAGGACGTTATTGATCAGAGATGGACATTATTGATCAGAGCAGGGCATTATTGATCAGATGTCAACGTTATTGGTCAAAGGTGGACGTTATTGATTAGGGGTCAACATAGGTTGACATTAATGATCAGAGGTTAACATTATTGATAAGAGGTGGACATTATTGATCATAGATTAACATTATTGATCAGAGGTGAACATTATTGATCATAGATTAACATTATTGATCAGAGGTGAGCGTTATTGATCAGAGGTGAGCGTTATTGATCAGAGGTGAGCGAGGTGAGCGTTATTGATCAGAGATGAGCGTTATTGATGGGCGATGGCAGCTCACCTGTCCGTGGCGGCAGGCCTCCAGGCTCCTCCCGCTGAGTGCCAGGCCGGTCTCAAGGGTCCGGACGCGGTCCTGTTGCCGGGTCTGGTTCACCCTCAGCTTCTCCACCATCTCCTCCAGCGCCACTTTGTTCTTCCCCCACACCACCTTGGCCCCCTCCAGCTTCTCCGTCACCTCCTGCAGCCGCTGGTCGCAGGGCGCGGGGGGCGTGGCCTCGGGCTGCGACGCCCACACCGCGATGATCACCATGGAGGCCACGCCCCACACCACCAGCAGGGCCAGCAGCAGGGTCTTACACGTCTGGCACGACGCCGTCATGACCGCTCACCTGGTCCTCTACTGGTCCTCAGATGGTCCTCAGATGGTCCTCAGATGGTCCTCAGCTAGTCTGGTCCTCAGCTGGTCCTCACCTGGTCTTCAGATGGTCCTCAGATGGTCCTCAGATGGTCCTCAGATGGTCTTCAGCTGGTCCTCAGATGGTCTTCAGCTGGTCTTCAGATGGTCCTCAGATGGTCCTCAGATGGTCTGGTCTTCAGATGGTCCTCAGATGGTCCTCAGATGGTCTGGTCTTCAGATGGTCTGGTCTTCAGCTGGTCTGGTCTTCAGCTGGTCTGGTCTTCAGCTGGGCCTTAGATGGTCTTCAGCTGGTCTGGTCTTCAGCTGGCCTGGTCTTCAGCTGGGCCTCGGATAGCTGCTGGTAGCTTGGTGCAGCTGGTCGCCAGCTGGTCACTAGTTTACAGTAGCTGGTCTCTAACTTGGTGTAGCTAGTCTCCTGCTGGTCATTAGTTAGCAGTAGCTGGTCTCTAACTTGGTGTAGCTAGTCTCCTGCTGGTCATTAGTTAGCAGTAGCTGGTAGGTAGTGGTCTCTTGGTGTAGCTAGTCTCCAGCTGGTCACTAGTTAGCAGTAGCTGGTCTCTAACTTGGTGTAGCTAGTCTCCTGCTGGTCATTAGTTTGCAGTAGCTGGTAGGTAGTGGTCTCTTGGTGTAGCTAGTCTCCAGCTGGTCACTAGTTAGCCGTAGCTGGTAGGTAGTGGTCTCTCGGTTTATCTGGGGTCGTGCTTCTCTCTCTGAAGGCAGAACCGACTGACATTCACCTCAGAGGAAAGGGGAGGTATCAATCTTACTGTCCAACCAATCAGGTCCCCTATCTTCCTTAACCCCGCCCCCCTCCCCCCCCACTCACACACAAATACTAACTTGTAATGAAAGCTAGATGTGCAACATCGTTTCCAGTGTGTGTGTCCCAATTGTGTGTGTGTGTGTATTTATTTATGTGTGTGCGTGGTTGTGGTTGTGCTTTTAGCGAACAGTAAGTTTTCTGTTTCTGATTCTTACAAGTGGAACCTTGGAGAGAGAGGGAGAGAGGGAGAAGGAGAGAGGGAGGGAAAGGGGGAGGGGGAGGGAGGGAGGGAAAGGGGGAGGGAGGGAGGGAGGGAGGGAGGGAGAGTGGGAGGAGAGAGAGGGATAGAGAGAGGGAGAGGGATAGAGAGAGGGAGAGGGAGAGACAGGGCGAGAGAGAGAGGGAGAGAGAGGGGGAGAGACAGAGAGGGAGGTGGAGAGAGGGAGAGGAGAGGAGAGGAGAGAGGGAGGAGGGAGGGAGAGAGAGAGGAGAGAGGAGAGGGAGGGAGGGAGTGAGAGAGAGAGATGAGAGAGGAGGCGGGAGAGAGAGAGAGAGAGAGAGAGAGAGAGGGAGAGAGGGCGGGAGAGAGGGAGGGGGAGAGAGCGGGAGAGAGGGAGGGGGATAGAGAGAGGGGTTGATAGAGAGAGAGAGAGAGGGAGGTGGAGGTGGAGAGAGGGAGAGAGCGGGAGAGAGGGAGAGAGGGAGAGAGAGAGAGAGAGAGAGGGAGAGGGGGAGAGAGCGGGAGAGAGGGAGGGGGGAGATGTTGAGGGAAGGAGGGAGGGAGAGAGAGTAATGCAGCTCCCAACCACCTGAGCGTTACTCCGTTACAATCCTTCACACACCAGTGGGTAAAACATGATCTAAACACAGTGACCTCGAGTGAACCCCTCTGGTGGTCGTACATGGTATGACTCTCAGTAGTCACCACGTGAAGGAGGGTGGAGCCGTCCAGATGAGCTGAGTGGAGACTGGTGCACTCTGGGTAGTGTAGTGTTGGTAGGGAGAGGAGGAGCATCTGTCAGTGCAGCTGCTGTTGTTACATTGAGGGGATTTTGCTGAAATTTTTATCCAAAGCAACTTGCATCTGTTCATTCCCCCCGCGGCGGAGTCGACCCCCCAGGGCGATAGCCAGCAGGTCAACGGCGTCTCTCTCAGGGACACCTCCACACTCGGCTAGGAGGAGCTGGGGATCAAACCAGGGACCTTCAGGTTACCAGCCGACCCGCCCGACCACCTGAGCTACTGCCGCCCAGTAGCTGTTGTGTCTCCACCGGACCAGGTCTCCACCGGACCAGGTCTCCACCGGACCAGGTCTCCACCGGACCAGGTCTCCACCGGACCGGCAGGATCCAGGTCTCCACCGGACCAGGTCTCCACCGGACCGGCAGGGTCCAGGTCTCCACCGGACCAGGTCTCCACCAGACCGGCAGGGTCCAGGTCTCCAGTGGACCGGGAGGGTCCAGGTCTCCAGTGGACCGGGAGGGTCCAGGTCTTCAGTGGACCGGGAGGGTCCAGGTCTCCAGTGGACCGGGAGGGTCCAGGTCTCCAACGGACCGGCAGGGTCCAGGTCTCCAGTGGACCGGGAGGGTCCAGGTCTCTAGTGGACCGGGAGGGTCCAGGTCTCCAGTGGACCGGGAGGGTCCAGGTCTCCAGTGGACCGGGAGGGTCCAGGTCTCTAGTGGACCGGGAGGGTCCAGGTCTCTAGTGGACCGGGAGGGTCCAGGTCTCCAGTGGACCGGGAGGGTCCAGGTCTCCAGTGGACCGGGAGGTGGTCTGTCTCTTCATGGCGCGGACGGCGACGGTGTTGCTGTGGGCCGTGCTGAGCGGTGAGTGGGGGAGGAGGGGAGGAGGGGAGGAGGGGGGGGAGGAGGAGGAGGAGGAGGGGGAGGAGGAGGAGGGGGGGGGGGGGAGGCAGGAGGAGGAGGGGGGGGGAGGAGGAGGAGGAGGGGAGGGGGAGGAGGGGGGGAGGAGGAGGATTAGGAGGAGGAGGAGGGGGAGGGGGGGAGGAGGAGGAGGAGGAGGGTTAGGAGGAGGAGGAGGAGGAGGAGGAGGAGGTGAGGAGAAGTGGAGGAGGGGGGGAGGAGGAGGATTAGGAGGAAGAGGGGGGGGGAGGGGGGGAGGAGATGGATTAGGAGGAGGAGGTCTCATGTCTTAATGCAGTAGAAACAGCCCTCTTTGTCATGGAGAATCAGTGACGTAACAGTGATTATAATAACCCATATAACCAGTATTATAATGGATAACAACTATGAGAAATATAATAGGCTATGATCTCTATCCAATATCAGCGAGTGACCAGCGATGATGAGGTTTATGAAATCTGAGGTTAGTCGTATGATGCTTGTTGCTATGAAGCTATATGAGTATTTAGGAATGCTCAAAGTGCTTTAAGCAGATTGGAATACAATCTTGAGTGTAATTATAATTCATTTTAGGCATGAGTGTCATAGAAAGAGTTACTCAAGCTTCTTAAATGATTTAAGTTCATTAAAGCTGAAGTGTTGGAACCAGTTTAAGGCTGTATAAAGCAGCTGAAAGCAGACCTAAATGACATTAGGTCAGGACAGCAGACTAGCTAACCCCTGGACTAGCTAACCCCATCACTTCCTAACCCCTGTTCTAGCTAGCCCCTGGACTAGCAAACCCCTGGACTAGATAACCCCTGGATTAGCTATCTCCTGGACTAGCTAACCCCATGTACTATCTTAACCCTGGACTAGCTAACTCCTGGACTAGCTAGCCCCATCAATTCCTAACCCTGGACTAGCTAACTCCTGGATTAGCTAACCCCTGTACTAGCTAACCCCTGGACTACCTAGCCCCTGGATTAGCTCACCCCTGGATTAGCTAACCCCTGGCAGAGCTAGCCCCTGGACCAGCTAACCCATGGACCAGCTAACCCCTGGACCAGCTAACCCTTGGACAAGCTATCCCCTATACTAGCTGACCCCTGGACTAGCTGACCCCTGGACTAGCTAACCCCTGTACTAGCTAACCCCTGTACTAGCTAACCCCTGGACTAGCTAACCCCTGGACTAGCTAACCCCTGGACTAGCTAACCCCTGGACTAGCTAACCCGGACTAGCTAACCCCTGGACTAGCTAACCCCTGGACTAGCTAACCCCTGGACTAGCTAACCCCTGGACTAGCTAACCCCCGGACTAGCTAACCCCCGGACTAGCTAACCCCCGGACTAGCTAACCCCGGACTAGCTAACCCCCGGACTAGCTAACCCCCGGACTAGCTAACCCCCGGACTAGCTAACCCCCGGACTAGCTAACCCCCGGACTAGCTAACCCCAGTACTAGCTAACCCCAGTACTAGCTAACCCCTGTACTAGCTAACCCCTGTACTAGCTAACCCCTGTACTAGCTAACCCCTGTACTAGCTAACCCCTGTACTAGCTAACCCCTGTACTAGCTCAACCCTGGACTAGCTCAACCCTGGACTAGCTAATACCTGGACTAACTAACCCCTGCTGTGGGTGGTGCAGGTCTGGCGGCGGGGCAGCAGGTGGTGGTGGTGGTGAAAGGTGGAGAAGAGGTCCTCCTGCCGTGTCCGCTGTGGGCCGGCTCCCGCAACTCCACCCGCAGCTCCACCCTCAGCTGGTACCAGAGGAAGGAGCAGAGGGTGCTGCTGGTCCTCAGCTCCACCCTGACCCCCACCCTGACCTCCACCCTGACCCCCACCCTGAACCCCACCATGAACCCCCGACCCCGGCTGGTGTACGGTCGGGGGTTCGGTCCGGACCGCTTCACCCTGCACCCCCGTCAGCCCGGAGACCTCCTGCTGCTCCGCCCCCAGCCCGGCGATGCAGGGGTCTACTTCTGCTGCGTCAGCCGACGGACCAAGATCACATGACCAATGACATCATCATGTTAACATCCTCATGACATCTTCATGTTAACATCCTCATGACATCATCATGTTAACATCCTCATGACATCATCATGTTAACATCCTCATGACATCATCATGTTAACATCCTATGACATCATCATGTTAACATCCTCATGACATCATCATGTTAACATCCTCATGACATCATCATGTTAATATCCTCATGACATCATCATGTTAACATCCTCATGACATCATCATGTTAACATCCTCATTACATCATCATGTTAACATCCTCATGACATCCTCATGACATCATCATGTTAATATCCTCATGACATCATCATGTTCAAATCCTCATGACATCATCATATTAACATCCTCATGACATCATCATGTTAATATCCTCATGACATCATCATGTTAACATCCTCATGACATCATCATGTTAATATCCTCATGACATCATCATGTTAAAATCCTCATGACATCATGTTAATATCCTCATGACATCATCATGTTAACATCCTCATGACATCATCATGTTAACATCCTCATGACATCCTCATGACATCATCATGTTAATATCCTCATGACATCATCATGTTAACATCCTCATGACATCATCATGTTAACATCCTCATGACATCATCATGTTAATATCCTCATGACATCATCATGTTAACTTCCTCATGACATCATCATGTTAACATCCTCATGACATCCTCATGACATCATCATGTTAATATCCTCATGACATCATGTTAACATCCTCATGACATCATCATGTTAACATCCTCATGACATCATCATGTTAACATCCTCATGACATCATGTTAACATCCTCATGACATCATCATGTTAATATCCTCATGATATCATCCTCACATGTATCATAACATCCTTCTCATTGTATGGACTCTGTCTAAATACAAACATTACCCTCCTAATTCTGTGTTAATGTGTCATATATATTATACATAATACCCTACAGCAGATATACAATAATACAATATATATCATATATATTATACATAATACACTACAGAAGATATACAATTATACAATATATATTATACATAATACACTACAGAAGATATACAATAATACAATATATATCATATATATTATACATAATACACTACAGAAGATATACAATAATACAATATATATCATATATATTATACATAATACACTACAGAAGATATACAATAATACAATATATATCACATATATTATACATAATACACGACAAGACATACAATAATTCAATATTTATCATTTTATTGTATGTCTAGTGATATCCACTCTACTTATCGTCTCTTCTCTGGTCTAAACTTGAAAATATTCTTTCTCCGTGACGACCACAAGACCGTGACGACCACGAGCCAGCGGCTGCGTCCTGTTTGCTTCATCCAGCTAACAGTCTGAATCCATCCACCAACGGCACAGCCATATTTGGGCTTCTGTCGTCTCTCCCTGGGAGTAGTTCTGGTGGGAGGAGTCAGTGTTATCGCGGAAAAACTGGCATTCCATTCAACAGGAAAACGTCTTCAGATGTAAGCATAGAGCTGCTTTAAATATTATAGATTATAAATGTTATATACTGGGTTCAATATTATAGATAATAAAAGTTATATACTGGGTTCAATATTATAGATAATAAATGTTAAATACTGAGTTCAATGTTATAGATTATTAATGTTATATACTGGGTTCAATATTATAGATTATTAATGTTATATACTTGGTTCAATATTATAGATTATTAAAACAGTGTTTGATATTATCGATTATAAATGATATGAACTGCGTTCAATATGATTGATTATTAATGTTATATACTGGGTTCAATATGCTCTTTTTTTTAATATATGCAATATTTTCGATATAAAGCAATACATTATATAGCCTGTTATAACATTTTAGATATATAGAGGATACAGATTATAAAAACTGTTTAATATCAGAGTTTATAAATGATAAAGATGCTATAGACTGTTTAACAGTATACATTATATACAATAGATTTTATGAATAGTTTAATTATGTTTAACATGGTAGATTGTTTTTTAGATTATTAAAAAAATTGATTAGTATATATAATATAAAAAAGCTATAATAATTACATGTACACAGTTCTATCAAAAAAATTATATAAAAATGAATAATAACTAAAATTATATATAGATATGATAAATAACCATATATGGATATTATAAATGACTATGTAAACATTAAAATTCAACAACCAATACCATGTATATTACAGAACTACAGTTTGCATGTGACAACAGGCTCTTCTCAATTTCTGTACTTTGTGAAGATGATTTCTTTATATATTTTTTTACACTGTCTTATGTTTTGGCTTTTCTGTACTTCTGCACTTAACTTATTCCACAATTTAACTCTGTCGATGCTGATACAAAAGCTATTTTTGGTTGTGAGTCTGCGGCAGACCTTGAAGTTGAACTTATAACTCCCCTCCCTTTCCGAAAACATTTTCCTGTATGTTATACATAGACTGTCAACATATAGCATGCTGTGTTTCGATAGGATGTATAGACTGTTTCTATAGGATCTATAGATTGTTTCTATAGGATCTATAGACTGTTTCTATAGGATCTATAGACTGTTTCTATAGGATCTATAGACTGTTTCTATAGGATCTATAGACTGTTTCTATAGGATCTATAGACTGTTTCTATAGGATCTACAGACTGTTTCTATAGGATCTATAGACTGTTTCTATAGGATCTATAGACTGTGTTTCTATAGGATCTATAGGCTGTTTCTATAGGATCTATAGACTGTGTTTCTATAGGATCTATAGACTTTGTTTCTATAGGATCTACAGACTGTGTTTCTATAGGATCTATAGACTGTTTCTATAGGATCTATAGACTGTGTTTCTATAGGATCTATAGACTGTGTTTCTATAGGATCTACAGACTGTGTTTCTATAGGATCTATAGACTGTTTCTATAGGATCTATAGACTGCTTCTATAGGATATATAGACTGTTTCTATAGGATCTATAGACTGCTTCTATAGGATCTATAGACTGTTTCTATAGGATCTATAGACTGCCTCTATAGGATCTATGGATTGTGTTTCTATAGGATCTATAGACTGTGCTTCTATAGGATCTATAGACTGCTTCTATAGGATCTATAGACTGTGTTCCTATAGATTACTTGGGACCATTGGTGTGACCAGGCCCGACCAAGGCCCCGGAGCAACATGAAGGCCCAGAGTTTAACCTTCTTCCTGCTGGGGTGAGACAACAACATGTTTCCCCATCTAGGGTCATTTCCTCTTCCTGTCCACAATGGAAGCATTACTTTTAGTATGTACCATATACATTCAAGTATGTACCATATACATACTAGTATGTGCTAGTATGTATATGGTACTAGTATGTACCATATTTCATGTAGTACCATGTTAATACAAGGTGAGTACCATTTAATACTATAGTAACTTGTAAATACAATGTGAGTACCATGTTAGTTCCATAGTACCCTGTCAATAACACTTGAGAACCAAGTGAGTACCACTTTAATACAATGTGAGTATCCTGTAACATAGTACCATGTTAATATCATAGTTCAATGTCAATACCATCTGAGTTCCATGTTAGTACCAGCTTGGTACCATACTACCATTTCAATACCAGGTTAGTGCCATGTTAGTATCAGTTTAGTACCATGTTAATACCATGTTAGTAACATGTTAGCTCCATATTACCCTGTAAATAACATGTGAGTGCCATGTTAATACATGGTACTCACCACAGTAGTACCATGTAAATATCATGTACGTACCATAGTACCATGTATGTATGTACCATGTGAGTACTGTAGTGCCATGTTAGTACCATGTTGGTACCATGGTAGTAGAATGTCAGTAGTATGTTAGTACCCTGTTACCATGTTAGTACCGTGTTAGTACTGTAGTACCATGTTACTTCAATGTTAGTACCATAGTACGTTTTTAGTACTGTAGTACCATGTTAGTACCATGTAAGTACCAATGTTAGTACTGTAGTACCAATGTTAGTACCATATTAGTACCATAGTACCATGTTAGTACCATAGTACCATGTTAGTATCATGTCAGTACCAATGTTAGTTCTGTAGTACCAATGTTAGTACCATGTTAGCACCTTAGTGCATGTAAGTACCGTAGTTCCATGTTAGTACCATATTAGGACCAATGTTAGCCCCATAGTACCATGTTAGTATCATGTTAGCACCAATGTTAGTACTGTAGTACCACGTTAGTACCATGTTAGCACCATAGTACTATGTTAGTGCCGTAGTACCATGTTAGTACAATGTTACTACCCAAGTACCATGTCAATACCATGTGAGTACGGTGTGAGCTCCTCTCGTGTCCTGCAGGCTGCTGACGGGCGGTGCTCGGTGTCTGCAGAGCGTGGTCTTCAGTCCCGAGGTCCTCCTCCTAGTCCACGGTGAGACCAGCCCTCCACTTCACTGAATACTGCGTGTACTGCGTATACTGCATGCTGAGTACTGCGTATACTGCATACTGAGTACTGCGTATACTGCATACTGAGTACTGCGTATACTGCATACTCAGTATGCAGTATACGCAGTACTCAGGAAAGTACTGTGTATACTGCAAACTGATTATGCATATACTGCATACTCAGTATGCAGAGTACGCAGTACTTTACTGAGTACTGCATATATCCATACTCAGTATCCAGTGTACGCAGTACTTTCCTGAGTACTGCGTATACTGCATACTCAGTATTCAGAGTAGGGGACAGGGCCTTCTGCGCCTCTGCCCCCACTCTGTGGAATCTGCTCCCCCTCCATATCCGCTGTGCCACTTCAGTGGAGTCATTCAAAAAGCTCCTGAAGGCACACCTCTTCTTAGAGGCCTATGGCCTTTAACCTGCCCCCCCCCCCCCTGTGTACACCTCTTGTAAGCGACTTGGGTACATTGAAAGGCGCTATATAAATTGAATTTATTATTATTATTATTATTATTATTATTATTATTACTTCCTGAGTACTGCGTATACTGCATACTCAGTATCCAGTGTACGCAGTACTTTCCTGAGTACTGCGTATACTGCATACTCAGTATTCAGAGTACGCAGTACTTCCTGAGTACTGCGTACTCTACAGTTTGGGTCTTTCTCTCTGGACTCCAGCCCCCCCCCCCGGCCCCCCAGAGGTCCGGGTCCTTGCCGGGCCCCAGGAGGGGGTCCTGGTTTGTTTGGTGTCGGCGCTCCGGGCGGGGCCGGTCCTCATATCCTGGAGGGTCTACCCCACCGGCCCCGGGACCCCCGTGACGCCCCCAGGCCCCCTGCTGGTCTGGACCCGGGCGGACCCCCCTGGCTCCTACAGGGCCTCCAGGGTCTGGACCCGGACCGGCTGGGGGCCTTCCGCCTGGTACTGCTGCGGGGCCACCCAGGGGCCCCCTACCCACCGGGACCCAGGGACAGAGGGCCCCCCTTCCCACAGAGACCCAGCCTCAGTAGCACCACCTGCTGGTCCTGGTCTGGAAGATGGGGACCCGGACTTGGAGGCCTGCTGTCACGGGGCGCGCTAGGTCTCTTCAAAGGGTCTAGGTCTCATCAGAGGGTCTAGGTCTCATCAGAGGGTCTAGGTCTCAACAGAGGGTCTAGGTCTCATCAGAGGGTCTAGGTCTCATCAGAGGGTCTAGGTCTCATCAGAGGGTCTCATGAGAGGGTCTAGGTCTCATCAGAGGGTCTAGGTCTCTTCAAAGGGTCTAGGTCTCATCAGAGGGTCTAGGTCTCATCAGAGGGTCTGGGTCTCATCAGAGGGTCTAGGTCTCATCTGAGGGTCTAGGTCTCATCAGAGGGTCTAGGTCTCAACAGAGGGTCTAGGTCTCATCAGAGGGTCTAGGTCTCATCAGAGGGTCTAGGTCTCATCAGAGGGTCTAGGTCTCATCAGAGGGTCTAGGTCTCAACAGAGGGTCTAGGTCTCATCAGAGGGTCTAGGTCTCATCAGAGGGTCTATGTCTCAACAGAGGGTCTAGGTCTCATCAGAGGGTCTAGGTCTCATCAGAGGGTCTAGGTCTCATCAGAGGGTCTAGGTCTCATCAGAGGGTCTAGGTCTCATCAGAGGGTCTATGTCTCAACAGAGGGTCTAGGTCTCATCAGAGGGTCTAGGTCTCATCAGAGGGTCTAGGTCTCATCAGAGGGTCTAGGTCTCATCAGAGGGTCTAGGTCTCATCAGAGGGTCTAGGTCTCATCAGAGGGTCTAGGTCTCAACAGAGGACAGTGTTTTACGTTAACAACATTACATTGTATTTTATTTTAAAGAGTACAGAATGGGCTCCACAGGTCCTCAATGTCTTCTGCTGAACATTCATCTGATCAATAAACTGGAAGTCCACATGCAGCACTTTCTCTTAGATATGACTCCATCATATGTCAATTATAGTATTATGTAAATAAGAGTCTAAGGACACTATATACAGACCCTGAACCCTAACCCCTGAACCTTAACCCTAAACCCTGAACCTTAAACCTAACCCCTGACTCCTCAACCCTAAACCTTAACCCTAAACCCTGACTCCTGAACCTTAACCCTAACCACTAAACCCTAACCCATGCTCCTAACCTCTGACTCCTAACCCCTATCCCCTGACTCCTAACCCCTGACCCCTAACCCCTGACCCCTGACTCCTAGAGTGATGATAAAAGGTTTTCTGCTCTAAGGTGATGAACTGCGTTGTTTGGTGAGACAACATGTAAAGAAAAGCTTTTCCAGAACTACACCCCATGCATCACCATGACGACCAACCCCTGGTCAGACCATCACCATGACAACCAACACCTGGTCAGACCATCACCATGACGACTAACACCTGGTCAGACCATCACCATGACGACCACCACCTGGTCAGACCATCACCATGACAATTGTTTCAAGGCGAAACCAAAGTATCCCTGGTACCACACA
>NC_079423.1:346484-348984 GCF_026213295.1 Gadus chalcogrammus
ACCTATAATAATAATCTATAGTATACGTACCTATCTTCAGAGGCGCGTCCAAAGACATGTCTTCATAGAGGAGATTCTCGGGCTTCAGATCTCGGTGAACAACACCGTTCTCATGGAGGTACTGCAGACATACACAATATATGCATTATACACACAATAATCACACCTTATACACAATATATACATTATACACACAATAATCACACCTTATACACAATATATACATTATACACACAATAATCACACTAATCACACCTCATACACACAATATATACATTATACACACAATAATCACACCTCATACACACAATATATACATTATACACACAATAATCACACTTTATACACACATTATATACATTATATAGATATATACATTATATAGTGTATACATTATGTATGGATTATATTTATAAACCATTATATTACCATTCTTGTGAAGGACACACACACACTCCAACACACACACTGTTCCCATAGCAACAGAATCCTCCATCCATCTTTAGCTGTCGACACTCTAGTGTCATTCTGCAAATGTGTGGCTACGGCAACCGGAATCCATAGCAACAGAACCACATGGCAACAGGATACCATAACAATAGAACACCATGGCAACAGGATACCATAACAATAGAACGCCATGGCAACAAGACACTATAGAAACACATGCTGTATCCCATGAACACCAGTGATGCTAGAAGGCTGCATGCTAGTGTATGCTAGGAGGCTACATGATTCTGATTTTCAGATTCAGATTTTATTTGTCACATACACAATACATTGCAGTGAAATGAACCAGTTACATTCCGTCCAAGAAACATAAAAGACAGTGTGGGGAGACAGGACGGAGAGACTGTCAGGCGCTTGTTCAACAAGAACCATGCGGCCCGCGTTAAGAAAGTCATGCTGGTGAATTCTAGGAGGCTGCATGCTAGTGTATGCTAGGAGGCTACATGCTAGTGTATGCTAGGAGGCTGCATGCTTGTGTTATAAGGAGGCTACATGCTAGGAGGCTGCATGCTAGTGTATGCTAGGAGGCTACATGCTAGTGTATGCTAGGGGGCTGCATGCTATTGTTATAAGGAGGCTACATGCTAGTGTATGCTAGGAGGCTGCATGCTGGTGTATGCTAGGAGGCTACATGCTAGTGTATGCTAGGAGGCTACTTGCTAGTGTATGCTAGGAGGCTGCATGCTAGTGTATTCCAGAAGCTTTAATGCTAGTGTATGCTAGGAGGCTACATGCTAGTGTATGCTAGGAGGCTACATGCTAGTGTATGCATGCTAGTGTATTCCAGAAGCTTTAATGCTAGTGTATGCTAGGAGGCTACTTGCTAGTGTATGCTAGGAGGCTAGGGGGTGTCTTACCGCGACAGCCTCCAGGATCTGTTTGATGACGTGTGCTGCGTCTCGCTCGCTGTAGTACCCCCGCTCCACGATCCTGGTACACAGACATATGATACTACAGTAGTACTACAGTAGTACTATCTGTAGTACTACAGATAGTACTACAACTAGTACTACACTAGTACTACAGCTAGTAATACAGATAGTTCTACAGATAGTATTACAACTAGTACTACAGATAGTACTACAGCTACATCTAGTACTACAGTAGTACAATTGTAAATAGTACTAGCTAATAATACTAATACTAGCTAATATAGTACTAATAGTAATAGTACTAATAGTAAAATTGTTGCATCTCGATGCAACAATTTCTTTTATGTACATTTCCATGCGTGATTTTCAAAAAAATATATATATACATCTGAGTTTGCTACTTAGAGTTTGCTAATCACTTCCTACTTTTGTGATGATCATTAAAGACATCAACAGATTAATTAACTTATCTAATATTTTATAAGAGAGAAAGACTTTGTCACAAATGTGACTTTCTATGAATCTAATCAATGCATCTTGCATTATAACACAATATGGAAGCATGCAAAAAATAGGTTTCACTTTTTTTTTCTTTCTAATCTTTCTTTTCTATGTCATTAAAGGAAAAGCTGCTCTGGAATTAGGAGGTGTTCTTGTGTCATGCTGTGAGTTTGCGGTCATGCTATGCGTAGGCTGAATCGCAATCGTGTCAAGACAAATCAGATTGGCCAATATTATTATAAAATTACTAAAATTATCCCTTTCTGGCGTACGGAATGTTGCAGAAGGTGAACAATGAAAAAGAAGAATAAAATAATAATAATCAGATATTTTTTTTAATTCTGATTAATAATTTATGTGCATCGAGACAGAATCGTTCTAGAGAGAATCGCAATGCATCGAAGAGCGCACACACACACTAGGGGTGTGTGTGTGCGTGCATGCGTGCGTGCGAGTGTGTGCGTGCGAGTGTGTGTGTGTGTGTGTGTACCGGTCAAACAGCTCCCCTCCTGTCACCAGCTCCAGCACCAGGGTGATGTTGGTTTCGGTCTCAAAGATTTCCTTCAATCGAATCTGTGGAAAATGGGCTGGTTAAGTAGCTGGTTAGCAGGCTGGTG
>NC_079423.1:351484-368984 GCF_026213295.1 Gadus chalcogrammus
GGTAGTACTGAGGTACAGGTCCTGATGAGTGGGGGTCCTGGTGTTGAGGGGTCCTGGTCCTAGTTGGTCGCAGTGGGGGTCTCAGTGGTCCCTACCTTCCCAGTTCGGAGCCCATGGTGTAGAAGTCTTCCACCGCGGCGTCGCGTCGCGAGCCGTCCACCCAGTAGTCGGCGGGGGCGGCGCCGGGGCGCGAGGTGGGCATGGTGACCAATTACAAGGCAGGACTCCGAGGCCCCGCCTCCCGAGGCCTCCGGACCCGAGGCTCTTCGGTCAGACCGCAACACTACCGATTACAGCGCGAGGGGACGACGTGCGGTCATGATAACGCGATGGGCTGTAATCCCGCACGGCGGTCCGCGAGCTCGTGTCGTCTGATCGGCGCGCGGCGCGTCGCGCGGTCCCTTTGATCCCGGTCCGAACGTATCGCAGCTCCCGCGAGCAGTCGCGTCATAACAAACAAGAACGAAACAATAAAGACCACAACAACAACACGGCGTTACAGGCGGCGGACCGGAGACGTCACAGCGGCTCCATCTGAGCGCGAGCCGAAGGTGGAGGGTTGAGGATGGAGAGACGGGTGGTGCTGAGGAGAGGAGACAGCTGGGGGCCACGCCCTCCGCCGCTCCACCAATCAGCGAGGCTCAGAACACCAGGCCCCTCAGCTATTGGATGGGAGGGGTGATCCGTGAAGGCTCAGTGTGATTGGATGAGAGAGAGAGAGAGAGAGAGAGAGAGAGAGAGAGAGAGAGAGAGAGAGAGAGAGAGAGAGAGAGAGAGAGAGAGAGAGAGAGAGAGAGAGAGAGAGAGAGAGAGCGCACCTAGATCTTTTGCACAGCTTCTCTCAAACCTGGGCCATAACAGTGAACCAAAATAAAATAAAATAATGATCTTTGAAAAAAGACCCAGCCTCAACAAATACACATTCCACCTAGACACTGTTACTCTATACTATAAAAATACTTAAAAGTAAAATGTGCAATATTATAAAAATTACAAAAAAATTACAGTATCTCGTATAAACATAAATTAAAGATACGCTCTAAATACACAGTATTTACATTATGGAGGATGTGTGCAATAGTGCAATTATTGTGTGCAGAGTGAGTCCAGGGGGGTGAGTCTATGGGGAGTTGGAGGTCCTTCTCTCATCACAACAGGTGACCAATCTTGCTGCTGCGTTCGTACATTGTTGTATTTCTCCCAACAGGTATGGCAGTTTGTGAGCATCTGGAGTGTCTTTAAAGACCTTGCATGCCTTTGTAATCCACAATTTGTAAGCACAGTCTGTCTTCTCTTGGGAGCCAGGTCTGTCTGTGGCGACCCTTCTCGTGCAGGCTGTGTTGGCTGAGTGTGTATCTGGTCAAGGATTACCTCTGTTTTGGGTCGTTCATGCTGGTCAGGTGTTCTGCCACGGTGTAGTCTCTGTTAAGGGACAAATAGCATGCCAATTGACTTTGGTTTTTGGTGGACTCTTTCCAATGTGCCAAATACTTTTCCTTTTGTTTTCTTACAATTTGCTTTTGCCTGATGTGTTGGTTGTTGTGTGTTGGACAGAGTCCCAGGAAAAGCTGGCTCAGGGGACACTTTTCTGGGTGTAACTCTCTGTGGGTAAGAGCCTTGTTGTGGAGTGTGTTGCTGTCGCTTTCCTTAAGGTGGTTATAGAAATGTAGGGATCTCTTCTGAATTTTATTAACGATTGGATATTGTCCTAATTCAGCTCTGCAGGCATTATTTGGTGTCTTTCTTTGGACTTTTAGTATTGATTTGCAGAATTCTGCATGAAGAGTTTCAATTTGTTTTTTGTCCCATTTTCTAAAATCTTGGTTGGTGAGTGGGCCCCAGACTTCACAGCCGTAGAGTGCAATGGGCTCTATCACTGCGTCAAATATTTTTAGCCAGATCTTAATTGGGATGTCTAGTTTGATATTTCTTCTTATGGCATAAATTGCACCCCTTGTCTTGTCTCTCAGGTCCTTAACAGCTTTGTTGAAATTTCCTGTGGCGTTCATTTTTATGCCGAGGTAGGTATAGTTTTTTGTTCACATTTGATATGTATAGATATTTTGTATTTTATATTGGCAATGCAAATATATATTTCTCATGCCAATAATGCTTTTTTTAATTGAATTGAGAGAGAGAGGGAGAGAATATAAAGTACAGTATTACAGCACTATATTATTATTTGTGTGTGTGGGTGTGCGTGCGTGCGTGCGTGCGTGTGTGTGTGTGTGTGTGTGTGTGTGTGTGTCTGTCTGTCTGTCTGTCTGTCTGTCTGTCTGTCTGTCTGCTGTCTGTCTGTCTGTCTGTCTGTCTGTCTGTCTGTCTGTCTGTCTGTCTGTCTGTCTGTCTGTCTGTCTGTGCGTGTGTGTGTGTGTGTGTGTGCATGAGTGTATGTAATACAAACAGTATTGTGTGTCGTTTGACGTGTATGATGTTTATATTATCTCTGATAGCAAACTACAACCATTAATCATATCACAATCATCCTATAACACAAAAATACCCCTAATTATTGAACAATGATAGCAATAATAATGACAGTGTTAATAATAATATAATATTAATAACTTCAATAATAATAACAACAGTAGTGATTATAATGATAACACGGTATAAGACATCATATATAAAAAAAAATCATATTATTTTTATTGTTAAAATATTATAAATTGTCATAAATTATTGTAAATTATATTATTAAAATCGTATTGTAAAGCTTAGTTTTTGTAGTATACCGGTATCGGACGCGAAACGTCGACCCCCTCTACCTCTACCGCGGCTCCTGATTGGTCGAAAGACCAAACAGTGTGGCTCATGTGACTTGAAAGACAGGTCACGTGATATGGGTCCTGTCACATGACCTGTTTCCTGCTCGCCTTAGGTCTCGTCATCACTTCCGGATTAATTTCCACAACATGGGGAGTGCGCGGCTGTTCTCTGTCACGGCGTGGCTCGTGCCGCTAGCAGCGGGTCTCCTCCTGGTCTCCATGGCGACCGGGCTGGAGGTGACCACCCACCCTGTCGGCTCCTTCCCCGCTCCGGGCACCAACTCCACCAACTCCTCCGCCGTGCCGCCGCCCCACCGCGGGCCGCCACCGCCGCGCGGGTTGAACGTGGACAATATGGTGGTGCAGCGCGCGCTGTACGTCCTGATCGGCTTCACCATGCTGGGGGTCTTCTACCTGCTTGTGCGCGCGGTGCGGTGAGTACCCCCCGAATCTCCGCTGGGACCACGTCAATAGGACTCAAACCCTAAACCCGGCCGGATATGTGGCGCGCGCTCCGTTTCTTAACGTGTGTGTGTGTGTGTGTGTGTGTGTGTGTGTGTGTGTGTGTGTGTGTGTGTGTGTGTGTGTGTGTGTGTGTGTGTGTGTGTGTGTGTGTGTGTGTGTGTGTAGGACAAAGCGTCCGCTCCAGAAGAAGTACGGTCTGCTGCAGAACGCGGAGGACGGCGTGGAGCTCGACGCCCTGGAGAGTGACGAGGACGACACGTTGTACGAGGCCCGCAGCCTCCGGAGGTCCGTTACCCTGGTTACCACCGTTACCCCGGCTACTCCCCCCCATCGTTACCCTGGTTAACCCCCCCATCGTTACCCTGGTTACCACTGTTACCCTGGTTAACCCCCCCCATCGTTTACCCTGGTTAACCCCCCCCATCGTTACCCTGGTTAACCCCCCCATCGTTACCCTGGTTAACCCCCCCATCGTTACCCTGGTTAACCCCCCCATCGTTACCCTGGTTATCACTGTTACCCTGGTTAACCCCCCCCCCATCGTTACCCTGGTTACCACTGTTACCCTGGTTAACCCCCCCATCGTTACCCTGGTTTAGGGCTTTGACTCTGAACTTCGTAATTCGAATATAATTCGAATATCAAAAATAAATCAAAATTTGAACGAATATTAGGCAGCCCTTAATATTGGAACCTGTTATGGGCAGGCCAAGAGGGAGAGACGTCGGAGAAGCTGACGCAGTCTATTCATAATATTGTAAGTGACCACGGAAGAGGCAGTGACTGAAGTATTGATTAGACAGCGATTTATTAGAAACCTAGTAAACCGTTGGAACACGCAAGACCGGTAACCATAGCAACGCCGGTAAACAAACCTCGCAAAACCCAATCCAGGGCTGAATCCGAATACTCATACTTATAGTATGCATTTTGTAGTACGCCACAAATATAGCGCGTCTGAATGCTCAGTACGCATTGTGTAGTACGGAAAACGTTAAAGAATGCATACTACCGCCACAGTATACAACGGTAGGTCACTACGCTATCCCACAATGCAACCGGAGTCTGGTAACGAACGAAGAAGAGATGGCTGACCCGACACTACCAACAGCGGCTTTAGCGACATTAAAAAAGTAAAGTAAGTAATTAAGTAAAAAGAGACATTTTTAATTAATAGCAACGATGACAAGACGGATAACGGGTAACTTATCAAGGTCATTTTGCCGGCATCTGAGGGGAGATACGTCATCTCCAAACATCCGGTGGAGTTTCAGAGGCGTTCTACGCATAGCTGTAGACCGTACTACACTGTCAAGTGTAGTACGGTCAAGTGGTAGACACTGAACAGAAATAGTATCTACTAAGTATTCGGATTCAGCCCAGGTCTTACTGGTCAAAATATTATTAATAAATATTCGAATATTAATATTAATAAACAAACAAACTTTGAATATGATTTTTGGGCAAAAGTCAAAGCCCTACCCTGGTTACCCCCCCCCCATGTACCCTGCTTACCCCCCCATCGTTACCCTGGTTACCACTGTTACCCTGGTTAACCCCCCCATCGTTACCCTGGTTACCACCGTTACCCCGGCTACCCCCCCCATCGTTACCCTGGTTACCACCGTTACCCTGGTTAACCCCCCCAAAATTACCCTGGTTACCCTCCTGTTGCCCTTAGAATTTATTTATTTATTGTGTGTGTGATCTCAGGTGAGGAGGAGGAGGAGGAGCAGGAGGAGGAGGAGGAGGAGGAGGAGGAGCAGGAGGAGGAGGAGGAGGAGGAGCACCGATGTGTAAAGCCAAAGCTGCCGGCCTTCTGCTGGAGAAGTCTTTATTTTTTTAGCCCCGCTGTAATTAGGACGATCTTCTGGAGTTTCCATGACCACAGAAGAGATGAGGAGCCATGCACAGATGGGGTTTCAGACGGAACATTCCTTAACTTCAGACGTCAAAGTGGAACGCTTCTTCAGGTCTCCATCCTAATGTTTACTGACTACGCAAGTAGTTATGTGACCAGTTAAACTAGTTAACTACAAACATGGCAGTACGCACTTCTGTCCACAGACGGCGTGTCTGAGTTAGTTCAGGATGTCTGAGTTAGTTCAGGGTGTCTGAGTTAGTTCAGGGTGTCTGAGTTAGTTCAGGGTGTCTGAGTTAGTTCAGGGTGTCTGAGTTAGTTCAGGGTGTCTGAGTTAGTTCAGGGTGTCTGAGTTAGTTCAGGGTGTCTGAGTTAGTTCAGGGTGTCTGAGTTAGTTAAGGTGTCTGAGTTAGTTCAGGGTGTCTGAGTTAGTTCAGGGTGTCTGAGTTAGTTAAGGTGTCTGAGTTAGTTCAGGGTGTCTGTGTTAGTTCAGGGTGTCTGAGTTAGTTCAGGGTGTCTGAGTTAGATTAGTGTGTCTGAGTCTGTTGACGCTGTCGGTCTGAAGCCACTCGACGTCGGTCTTGAATGAGCCTCGTCTGTAGTTCCGTTGCTGGCCACCAGAGGACGTAGGGGGGTGGGCGATCTTATCGGGACTATTTTGAAATGTTGGACTCTGGTATAGCTTGGTGTTCATCTCAACACTTCTCTCCAGTTGCGGAGATGAGACTTAATTTATTTATTTAATCCTGAATGGTGAATGGGAATACGAGAATGTCTGTCTGAGATGCACCACGCCACCTATCGCTATCCTATCGCTAAATATCGACAATAATCAGCTTTTTACAAAGATGTATTTTTTTATTAAACTCTTTGTATTCGTTTTATAGCGAAAATATCGAATCACAATCTAAGACGTGTAGAATATAAAGTGTCTGAGGATCAGAGTGTTGCTATGCAGAAAATCAACCAGACTTTATTTAACTTCAGTGGATTTCTATCTTGATTCGGTTTCTATTTTTCTTCTGGTTTGTATGATTTGTCCTGCTGTACTTCATAAGCCATTCCTGTATTGGACACAATCTTTAAATGTGTGTAACGGTGTGAACGTGGTTTCTATTTCTCCAAACACATGTTTTTACATCATGTTTACGTGTACTTAAGTACTTTTGTTTTCACTTAAGCAGAGTTGTACAACCCCGTCCTGATCTCAGAATGATTTGATCAGGATCTCAGCACGAGGACGGTTATGTTGGAGTTGGTTTTGTTGCAAATGGCCTTTTTAAAATGCATTAAATTTGCAGTACTTTATCCATATAGTTCTTTATTGTGTGTCCGTGTGTCTGTCCATGAAGGGGAAGTCAGAGCACTGGCGACCAGCTGCCACCACCTGGAAGGTCCTTTATATAAACCATTCAATCCCTTGATTGCGGCTACACCCTTTATAATATTTATATATTATATTTACATTCCCCACTCCATCATGCTACATAATGACGTTAATGCTAACCGCTACACCTAGCATAGCACTTAGCACACCGGTTTCCCATACTGAAGGCTACATGGTGTATTTCATATGATTCTCATGGTTAAGATCTGAAGAGTATATAATTACTGTTAGATCCACTAAATGTTTAAACCCAGGCAAGGTTCAATATTTAAAAGAGGTTATACTAATGGATTCCATTCTGCTTCCAGAGCAAATGTTGGCCGTCTTCTACCCTCTAGAGGGTTAGAGCTGGTGAACCCTGAGTAGACACGAGCAGGGGTGAGTAGACCAGGAGTAGAGCCCTAGCAGCAGGGTGAGTAGACCAGGAGTAGAGCCCTAGCAGCAGGGTGAGTAGAGCCCTAGCAGCAGGGTGAGTAGAGCCCTAGCAGCAGGGTGAGTAGACCAGGAGTAGAGCCCTAGCAGCAGGGTGAGTAGAGCCCTAGCAGCAGGGTGAGTAGACCAGGAGTAGAGCCCTAGCAGCAGGGTGAGTAGACCAGGAGTAGAGCCCTAGCAGCAGGGTGAGTAGACCAGGAGTAGAGCCCTAGCAGCAGGGTGAGTAGACCAGGAGTAGAGCCCTAGCAGCAGGGTGAGTAGACCAGGAGTAGAGCCCTAGCAGCAGTGTGAGTAGACCAGGAGTAGAGCCCTAGCAGCAGGGTGAGTAGACCAGGAGTAGAGCCCTAGCAGCAGGGTGAGTAGACCAGGAGTAGAGCCCTAGCAGCTGTGTGAGTAGACCAGGAGTAGAGTCCTAGCAGCAGGGTGAGTAGAGCCCTAGCAGCAGGGTGAGTAGACCAGGAGTAGAGCCCTAGCAGCTGTGTGAGTAGACCAGGAGTAGAGCCCTAGCAGCAGGGTGAGTAGAGCCCTAGCAGCAGGGTGAGTAGACCAGGAGTAGAGCCCTAGCAGCTGTGTGAGTAGACCAGGAGTAGAGCCCTAGCAGCAGGGTGAGTAGACCAGGAGTAGAGCCCTAGCAGCAGGGTGAGTAGACCAGGAGTAGAGCCCTAGCAGCTGTGTGAGTAGACCAGGAGTAGAGCTCTAGCAGCTGTGTGTTGGACGCTCTTAAGGTGATTGACAGGAGTAGAGGAGGCGGACTCTGGGAGGTTCTTTATTTCCTGTTTCGTGACCCAGGGCCACGCCCACAAGTGGTCCCATGTTTTAATCAAAATAGACGTTTCCATCGGATACAAAACGAATATTTATTCTAATGAACTACAATAGTAAAAAACAATAATTATTGTTATGTACACTTCACCAGTCCCCCCCGTCAGTACCCCCCCGTCAGTACCCCCCCGTCTGTCCAGTGGGACGGCGGCTGGGCAGCGGGCCCTGTGATTGGCTGCGAGCTCAGGGTCCATGTGGTCCGGGTGGGACCGCTTTAAAGGCACTCTGCATCCAGGGGCTCCCCCCCCCCACTGGGCCCAGTACCCCCCCCCCCCCCCCCCCCCCCCCTCAATTGGGCCCAGTACCTCCCCCCCCCGCCCAGGCGGTCCCGGGGCAGGAAGCTCCACAAGGCCTTTTTGGTTTCAGCTGTCATGAATCAAACGTATAAATAGACCAATCAGAGAGAGGCACTGCTACAAGGATGGACAGCCAACCGGAGGGCGGGGGGCAGGGCCCGCCCCCGGCCGGAGGGCGGGGGGCGGGGCCCGCCCTCAGGCTTCAGGAATGATTTCAACTTTCAGCTAGTTTGATTTAAATAATGATTGACACACGAGAATAAAGAAAGGAATGCAGAAGAAACGAAGAGAGAGTCGACAAGTGCACACCAAACACTACAACACCGCCCGACATGCCAGCACCCCCAGTAGGACCCCCAGTAGGACCCCCAGGAGGACCCCCAGGAGGACCCCCAGTGTCGACCCCCAATGTGGACCTAGACCCTCAGTCTCCGGGGGGGGCTTTGAATAGGAGAACCTTGAGTAAAAGGGGGAGGGGGGTCCTCAGAAGGCTGGTCCAAGGGGGGGGGGTCTTTAGAAGGCTGGTCTGGGGGTCCTCAGATGGAGGACGTGGAGAAGGACACCCGGAGGTGGTGGTTCTCCCCCAGGTCCTCAGATGGAGGACTTGGAGAAGGACACCCGGAGGTGGTGGTTCTCCCCCAGGTCCTCAGATGGAGGACTTGGAGAAGGACACCCGGAGGTGGTGGTTCTCCCCCAGGTCGTGGTTGTGGAACTCGATCAGCGCCTCGATGGCCTCGTCCACCGAGCCCATCTGGATTAGCGCCATCTTGTGGTCCTTCCTGAGGACCGGAGGGAACACCATGAGACAGAGCTTCCTCTCCCTACAGACTAGATCTAATCATCGGCTGAACACCGTCTCACTGTCTGCTGATATAAGGTGGACAGAACTCACTGGAAGAACTTGAAGGCCTTCACCAGGGCCCCCGAGCTGGAGAACAGCATCTTCAGGTCCTCCTCCACCACCGAGGGGCTGAGGGGGGAGAGGGAGAGAGAGAGAGAGAGAGTGGGGGGGAGAGAGAGAGAGAGAGAGTGGGGGTGAGAGAGAGAGAGACCTCCACAATCAACAGGGGTCTCATTTATAAAACTGCGTGGGATCGTTACTAAAAGTGTACGTACGCCCAAAAGCAAAGTTTTGCGTGTGCCCAAAAATATTCAGACTTATAAAACCCTGCGTACGCACACCTCTAAGCAATCTTTGCTTTATAAATCACAGAGTGCCTACAAGTGTGTGCAGCTGAATCAGCTTCACCTTCCGCCCTGTACACGCCCCTTTTTAACCATAAATGGTCAATGCCAATGACCTCATGAATGCGATCTGCATATAAAACGGACTCGGATGCAAGTATTATGTCTTGTCGGAAACAATGGCAGAAGTACTGAGAAAAGCAAAAAAGCTCAGAATCCTGCCATTTGCATGGTCCTCCAACAGTGCCAGCAGTGCCATGGTGCAGCATTACGCACGGGGCTCACAGCTGTATTTATAGGGTTACGGTAATAAGACTGACCGAGAACACCTTGGATAATCAGTATGTAATAACCCACGTAAAGTGTTCTTGAACATAACCCCTTTTTAATGCCTGATTTGTCATGAAAAGCATCAAGAGGAACGGACAATAATATAACGATTGTGATGAGGAGTATGTGGCTTTGTTTTCCACACTTGGGATTTAATTGACATTTGATTATGCGTTTACAGTGTCGCATAAAAATATTATGTTATTGACACATGTTGGACAGAGGCTTTATTCCATGCAGTCGTGCCGTCAGTGGACAGTATGGAGTGAAGGGATTAAAAATGGAGGATTTTGAATTTTGATTTAGATTCTAAGGAGATGTTTCTGGAGTTATACCTGAGAAATAACGTAGTTGACTTAAATTATTCTGATTACATAGATTTAACGCATGATACGGGTTGAAATTAAACTTATGAAGGGCGATGATAAAACATAATCGTTCTTCTCACTCTTCTCACTCTACACATGGGTCAGAGTTTGCTTAGGGCTGCGCACATTCTCCCGTCAAGTTGGTTTTTTGTAGATCACAACCTTGGCGTGGAAAGTCACGTACGCCACTTTCAGCCCCGTTTTGTGCGTACGCAACGGTTATAAATGAGACCCCTGGGCCGCCAGCTTTCCTGGGAAAACCACTATTTAAGGGGGCGGGGCTATAGGACAGGTGTGTTAACAGCCATGGGGGCGGGGCTACAGGACAGGTGTGTTAACAGCCATGGGGGCGGGGCTACAGGACAGGTGTGTTAACAGCCATGGGGGCGGGGCTACAGGACAGGTGTGTTAAGAGCCATGGGGGCGGGGCTACAGGACAGGTGTGTTAACAGCCAAGGGGGCGGGGCTACAGGACAGGTGTGTTAACAGCCATGAGGGCGGGGCTACAGGACAGGTGTGTTAACAGCCATGGGGGCGGGGCTACAGGACAGGTGTGTTAACAGCCATGGGGGCGGGGCTACAGGACAGGTGTGTTAACAGCCATGGGGGCGGGGCTACAGGACAGGTGTGTTAACAGCCAAGGGGGCGGGGCTACAGGACAGGTGTGTTAACAGCCATGGGGGCGGGGCTACAGGACAGGTGTGTTAACAGCCATGGGGGCGGGGCTACAGGACAGGTGTGTTAACAGCCATGGGGGCGGGGCTACAGGACAGGTGTTTTAAGAGCCATGGGGGCGGGGCTACAGGACAGGTGTGTTAACAGCCAAGGGGGCGGGGCTACAGGACAGGTGTGTTAACAGCCATGGGGGCGGGGCTACAGGACAGGTGTGTTAACAGCCAAGGGGGCGGGGCTACAGGACAGGTGTCCAGGTGCTTACGGGATGTTGGACAGGTGCAGGGTGGAGGAGGGGGGGAAGATGTTGGAGTAGTTCTTGGAGCCGGGCTTCTTGAAGCGGTGCAGCGGGGAGCTGCCGTAGTCCTTGGTCAGACCCTGGTCCTCGTGGCCTTCGCGTGGCAGCTGCACGCTGCTGTGCTTGGAGAGCGTGATGCGCACCGCCTTCCCGTACAGTCGCTGGCCGTTCAAGTGGCTCATGGCTGACCTCAACACAGGACATCACGTTATGACATCCCGGTATGACATCACGGCATGACATCACGTTACAACACATCACGTTACAACACCTGACATCACGTTTTGACATCACGTTATAACACATGACATCACGTATAGCACATGACATCACGTATAACACATGACATCACGTTATAACACATGACATCACGTATAACACATGACATCACGTATAACACATGACATCACGTTATAACACATGACATCACGTATAACACATGACATCACGTTATAACACATGACCTCACGTTATAACACATGACATCACGTATAACACATGACATCACGTATAACACATGACATCACGTTATAACACATGACATCACGTATAACACATGACATCACGTTATAACACATGACATCACGTTATAACACATGACATCACGTATAACACATGACATCACGTTATAACACATGACATCACGTATAACACATGACATCACGTTATAACACATGACATCACGTTATAACACATGACATCACGTATAACACATGACCTCACGTGTGACACATGACACATGACCTCACGTTATAACACATGACATCACATTGTAACACATGACATCACGTTATAACACATGACATCACGTATAACACATGACCTCACGTGTGACACATGACACATGACCTCACGTTATAACACATGACATCACATTGTAACACATGACATCACGTATAACACATGACATCACGTATAACACATGACATCACGTTATAACACATGACATCACGTATAACACATGACATCACGTATAACACATGACATCACGTTATAACACATGACATCACGTATAACACATGACATCACGTTATAACACATGACATCACGTTGTAACACATGACATCACATTGTAACACATGACATCACGTTATAACACATGACATCACGTATAACACATGACATCACGTTATAACACATGACATCACGTATAACACATGACATCACGTTGTAACACATGACATCACATTAATCTCCTTCAGCTCAGCGGTCACAAGGACTAGAGTAGTGAAGCACTAATAGTAGTAGTAGTACTAGTAGTATAGTACTAATAGTAGTATTATAGTATTAGTAGATCTAGTAGTAGAATAGTAGTAGTAATGAAGTTATAGTAGTAGTGGTCGTAGGCTAGTAGAAGTAGGACAGTAGTAGTATGATAGTAGTAGTTCTAGTAGTAGTAGTAGGATAGTAGTAGTAGTATAGTAGAAGTAGTAACATAGTAGTAACGTACCGAGCTGGGCCTGGGTCCCATCAGCCATCTGCACCAGAGCGTTCTCCTTCTTGTTGAACAGGATCTTCACCCTCACCACGTCCCCATACACCCCTACACACACACACACAAATCCTCAGTGTGCTGCCGTGGCTGATGATGAGCAGAACCAGACCCCGCCCCCTCTGGTCCTCCTGACTCCGCCCCTCTGGTCCTCCTGATCCCGCCCCTATGTTCCTTCCCTTTTTATAACGCTCTAAGGCTTCTGAAACAAGGTCTCCGCGCCGCATTTGACCTTTGACCCTTGGCCTCTAGGACCCAGGAGATCGCCTGACCTCTGACCTCTGACCCTTGACCTCTAGGACCCAGGAGGTCGCCTGTCCTCTGACCTCTGTAGCCATCTTCTCCTTTAAAGGTTTGGGATGAGCCCTGAGTGGGGTTAGGGTTAGGTCTGCTCTGAGAGGTATGGTGTAGTACTGTGAGATCACCGTGAGCTCTATTACACTGAGGTGGGGACAGAGGACAGAGGGAACAAGGAGAGGAGGCTGAGGGGACAGACCAGGCAGGATAGACAAACCAAGCATCCAATCAGAACACAGGAGCCAGCCTCGGCCAATCAGAACACAGGAGCCAGCCTCACCCAACATCCAATCAGAACACAGGAGCCCGCCTCGGCCAATCAAAACACAGGAGCCCACCTCGGCCAATCAGAACAGGACTAGCGGCTGAATGATTGACAGGTGATGGGGAAACGTACCGAAGAGAATAAAGAGGCAGTGTGGCGCGACTCTCTGCAGGGGGCGGCAGAGAGCAGCAGCACATCCACAGCCCGGGGTTTCCACGGCAACGGAAAAAAACAAGGGGAGGGGGAAGGGGGGAGACGATTAATCACTGGAGAGGAGGAGGTGTTGGTGTGGCTCGGTGCAGACAGACAGGTACACCGACAGACAGGCAGGTAGACCGGAAGTCAGGTAGACCAACAGACAGGTAGACAGACAGACGGTTAGTCGGACAGAAAGACAGAGAGGTAGAGAGACCGACAGTTAGAGAGACAGACAGTTACCTGAGGGGTTAGACAGAGAGGTAGAGAGACAGACAGGTACCTGATGGTTAAGTCAGACAGGTAGAGAGACAGACAGGTACCTGAGGGTTAAGTCAGACAGGTAGAGAGACAGACAGGTACCTGAGAGTTAAGACAGACAGCTGGAGAGACAGACATATACCTGAGGGTTAAGACAGACAGGTAGAGAGACAGACAGGTACCTGAGGGGTTAGACAGAGAGGTAGAGAGACAGACAGGTACCTGAGGGTTAAGTCAGACAGGTAGAGAGACAGACAGGTACCTGATGGTTAAGTCAGACAGGTAGAGAGACAGACAGGTACCTGAGAGTTAAGACAGACAGGTAGAGAGACAGACAGGTACCTGAGGGTTAAGTCAGACAGGTAGAGAGACAGACAGGTACCTGAGAGTTAAGACAGACAGCTGGAGAGACAGACATATACCTGAGGGTTAAGACAGACAGGTACCTGAGGGGTTAGACAGAGAGGTAGAGAGACAGACAGGTACCTGATGGTTAAGTCAGACAGGTAGAGAGACAGACAGGTACCTGAGAGTTAAGACAGACAGGTAGAGAGACAGACAGGTACCTGAGGGTTAAGTCAGACAGGTAGAGAGACAGACAGGTACCTGAGAGTTAAGACAGACAGCTGGAGAGACAGACATATACCTGAGGGTTAAGACAGACAGGTAGAGAGACAGACAGGTACCTGAGAGTTAAGACAGACAGCTGGAGAGACAGACATATACCTGAGGGTTAAGACAGACAGGTAGAGAGACAGACAGGTACCTGAGAGTTAAGACAGACAGCTGGAGAGACAGACATATACCTGAGGGTTAAGACAGACAGGTAGAGAGACAGACAGGTACCTGAGAGTTAAGACAGACAGCTGGGGAGACAGACATATACCTGAGGGTTAAGACAGACAGGTAGAGAGACAGACAGGTACCTGAGAGTTAAGAGAGACAGCTGGAGAGACAGACATATACCTGAGGGTTAAGACAGACAGGTAGAGAGACAGACAGGTACCTGAGAGTTAAGACACACAGCAGAAGAGACAGACAGGTACCTGAGGGTTAAGACAGACAGGTAGAGAGACAGACAGGTCCCTGAGAGTTAAGACACACAGCAGAAGAGACAGACAGGTCCCTGGGGGTTCAGACAGACAGGTACCTCGGGGTTGAGGTTGCTGATGAGCAGGACGGAGTGGCCCGCTGGGAGGGTGGAGAACGCCAGACGCCCGGTCGCCGTCGGCAACCCCAACGACGCTAGACCTCCATGGAGACCTGGAACCGTCAGACCTGAGGCAGGTGAGACAGGACAGGTGAGACAGGACAGGTGAGACAGGACAGGTGAGACCGGACAGGGGAGGACCAGCCTGTAGGTCCTCTAGGGGCGGGCCTCCAGGGGGGCGGGCCTCCAGGGGGCGGGGCTCTAGGGGGCGGGGATCTAGGGGGCAGGGTCAGGTCACCTGTCTGCTGAATGGTGAAGGCCGGGGAGAAGGCGTGGGCGGGGCCTCCGTAGGGGGAGGCTGAGATGAGACCAGGAGCTGGAGGAGAGAGGAGGAGGAGGAGGAGTTAGGAGGAAGAGGAGAAGGAGGAGTGAGGAGTGAGGAGGAGGAGTTAGGAGGAAGAGGAGGAGGAGGAGGAAGAGGAGGAGGAGGAAGAGGAGGAGGAGGAGGAGGAGTTAGGAGGAGGTAGGAGGAGGAGTTAGGAGGAGGAGTTAGGAGGAGGAGGAGGAGAGAGCAGGAGGAGGAGGAGGAGCAGGAGGAGGAGGAGGAGCAGGAGGAGGAGGAGTAGGAGGAGGAGGAGGAGTAGGAGGAAGAGGAGGAGGAGGAAGAGGAGGAGGAGGAGGAGGAGTAGGAGGAGGTTAGGAGGAGGTAGGAGGAGGAGTTAGGAGGAGGAGTTAGGAGGAGGAGCAGGAGGAGGAGGAGGAGGAGGAGAGAGCAGGAGGAGGAGGAAGAGGAGGAGCAGGAGGAGGAGGAGTTAGGAGGAGGAGGAGGAGGAGGAGGAGGGGAGGAGGAGGAGGAGGAGGAGGAGAGAGCAGGAGGAGGAGGAGGAGGGGGAGGGGGAGGAGGAGGAGGAGGTGATGTGTCAGGAGGAGCAGCAGGGGGTCTTACTGAAGGCCATGGCATGGTGCTCCATGCCGGGCTGGGGGTCCCCAGAGGGGAGGTCCGGTCGGGTGTAGTCCCGGCTCTTGTCGTTGTTGTACTTGACGTTGAGGCTGGTGAGTTTAGAGAAGCTGATCCTCAACGTGCAGCAGGCGTTGTAGATGTTCTGCCCGTCCAGAGACTGGAACACAAGGACTCGACCGCTACAGTCAAACCAGTCTGCACTGGGAAGCACCCATATCCTACCAGGGGTTCAGCATCTTACCACCGCACCTCACAGCACCATCCAAATAGGAAGGAGGCCCAACTCCCCTCTCTTGTTTTGTCTGTGCCTTCTAGGGTCACATCATGCATACATGTATGACTTGTAAACTATTACGTATTTTAGTGCCCTCGTAGTTCATTATCGTGAATGTGACGTCTTACATTTAGCCTGGGTATATCCATGCTGCCTTTCGCGCGATTTCATTTTGCGCTGCTAGGCAGCCTGTAATCCATGGATCAGATTCTCGCCTGAGATAGGGAACCAATCAAAGAACGGGGAGGGACGGCAAGACGATGACAACGTCTATTCGACACACCCATCGTCTTCTTCCTCATCTAATTTCTTTCACTCTACACACGTCATCTGGTATAATTGATACGATTGGCTATGAGCTACCTACAGACTCATATGATAGACATTCGTTGCGCCCAATAAACGGCTCCGGGCAATCGTAAACCACGCCTCAAATACGAGAAAATGAATGTGTGGTTCCCAGACCTCATCTCAATGTAGATTGAGATGAGGTCTGGCCTTAGCCAGGCTATCTTACGTTGGGGGTCGCCTATAAAATGTAACATCTCTTTCTGAAACAAGTGTCTCATCTTGTGACGATATGATATAAACACTGCTATAATGCAGAGGGGGGGGGCTGCTATAACGTAGAGGGGGGGGCTGCTATAACGCAGAGGGGGGCTGCTATAACGCAGAGGGGGGGGGGCTGCTATAATGCAGGGGGGGGGGGGGCTGCTATAACGCAGAGGGGGGGGGGGCTGCTATAACGCAGAGGGGGGGGGGGCTGCTATAATGCAGAGGGGGGGGCTGCTATAACGCAGAGGGGGGGGCTGCTATAACGCAGAGGGGGGGGGGCTGCTATAACGCAGAGGGGGGCTGCTATAACGCAGAGGGGGGGGCTGCTATAACGCAGAGGGGGGGGGGGCTGCTATAACGCAGAGGGGGGCTGCTATAACGCAGAGGGGGGGGGCTGCTATAACGCAGAGGGGGGGGGGCTGCTATAATGCAGAGGGGGGCTGCTATAACGCAGAGGGGGGGGCTGCTATAACGCAGAGGGGGGGGGGGGGCTGCTATAACGCAGAGGGGGGGGGGCTGCTATAACGCAGAGGGGGGGGGCTGCTATAACGCAGAGGGGGGGGGCTGCTATAACGCAGAGGGGGGGGCTGCTATAACGCAGAGGGGGGGGCTGCTATAACGCAGAGGGGGGGGGGGCTGCTATAACGCAGAGGGGGGGGGGCTGCTATAACGCAGAGGGGGGGGCTGCTATAACGCAGAGGGGGGGGGCTGCTATAACGCAGAGGGGGGGGTTTCAGACGGGGAACACCTGTTGTCGGCGTGGGGCTCCGGCGCCGAGCCCCACGCCGTACCAGGTACCAGGTACCAGGTACCAGGTACCAGGTACCAGATTTTGGCAATGGAAACGCAAAAAGAAGAGCTGGTACAGTCAGTCACTCGGGATCAAAGCGTCTTCTGAACCCCCTGAAGGTAAAGGTAGTGACACCTGAGGGTCTACACCTCCCTACCCCTCTGTGACCTCTGAACCACGGGGGGGTACGGCCTGGGCCCATCAGAGAGGACCTCCTCCTCAGAGTGGAGGGCAGGGGGGCAGGACGGGGGGGTCTTACCAGCTTGGCGTGCTGGGCCGTCATGCCGTCGGGGTACTGCAGCAGAGCCTGGAGCTGGTTGTTCTTGGTGAAGGTTATGATCCGGAGTAGAGTCCCGAACTTACTGAAGATCTGGAG
>NC_079423.1:373984-441484 GCF_026213295.1 Gadus chalcogrammus
GAGCATTTAAAATCGAAATTAAAATGAGCAACGTGGTACAAATACAAAGAAAATAAACATCTTTATGGGCGCAGCCATTTTGGATGTGGAGTCGCCTCACTGAACTCGGTCTACTCTCAGGATTCCGAGGGGGTCCGACCAAAAGGGGGCGTGCCTCCGTGAAATGCCACAAGAAAGCTGGGAGATTTCCCCACTTGCAACTCGGAACGCTGGTGCCCGAGGCATCTGGAACACACCATAGGACAACAGCAGTGAAGGCCCTGAAGCCTGGAATGCCTTGATGAGCATTCCTCAAAGCCAGCCCATAATTAGCCGTTCCTTAGCAACAGTTACAAGCAGGGGAGATGTGCAGGGAGAGCATTGTGTAGCACTGTGCATTAGCATTAGCATTAGAATGTGACAAACTAGATTCCAAACTGTCCGTTCAATCAACCAGACCAGAGACACTGCTAACCAGAACATAACTACTGACTAACCCACCTCAGACTAACCACAACATAACTAGAACTATCAACTAACCCACCTTAGACTAACAAGAACATAACCAGAACCACTAACTAACCCACCTGAGACTAACCAGAACATAACCAGAACTACTAACTAACCAACCTTAGACGAACAAGAAGATATCCAGAACTACTCACTAACCCACCTGAGACTAACCAGAACATAACGTGAACCACTTACTAACCCTCCTCAGACTAACATAATAGGTAGCACACAAAATACATTTTATTAGTGGTGTAGTATAGTATAGTAGAAGTCTACCGTTGTACAAAATGTAATATGGTGGATAGTATCGATATAGTATAGTTATAGTTTAGTAAAGTATAGTAATAGTATAGTTATAGTATAGTATAGTTATAGTTTAATTATAGTATAGTATAGTTATAGTATTGTGTAGTAATAGTAAAGTTACAGTAAAGTAAAGCTATAGTATAGTTAGTGTAGTTATAGTATATTTATAGTACAGTGTAGTAATAGTATAGTATTGTTACATTAGTATAGTCATAGTAATAGTAACAGTATAGTAGTATTGTTACAGTATACTTTAGTTATAGTGTAGTTACAGTAAAGTATAGTTATAGTATAGTTACAATTTAGTCATAGTTATTGTATAGCATAGTTATAGTAGTTACAATATAGTAATAGGTATAGTATAGTTACAATATAGTAATAGTTATAGTTTAGTATAGTTATAGTAGTTACAATATAGTAATAGGTATAGTATAGTTATAGTTTAGTTACAGTATAGTTACAGTATAGTTACAGTATAGTAATAGACTAGTTATAATATAGGTACAGTATAGTTATAGTATAGTTAAGTGTGAGCCTACCTTGGTACCAGCTGTGATATCGAGGGGAAGGCTGCTGCAGACAGAGAACAGAGTTAGTAGGTGAACAGTGAAGACCTTCGAACCCCAACCTTCTAACCCTAACCTTCTAACACAAACCTTCTAACCCTACCTTCTTACCCTAACCCTCACACACTCACAGTGAAGACCTTCTAACCCTACCTTCTAACCCTAACCCTAACACACTCACAGTGAGGACCTTCTAACCCTACCTTCTAACCCTAACCCTAACACACTCACAGTGAGGACCTTCTAACCCTAACCCTCACACACTCACAGTGAGGACCTTCTAACCCTAACCCTCACACACTCAAAGTGAGGACCTTCTAACCCTAACCCTCACACACTCACAGTGAGGACCTTCTAACCCTAACCCTCACACACTCACAGTGAGGACCTTCTAACCCTAACCCTCACACACTCACAGTGAGGACCTTCTAACCCTAACCCTCACACACTCACAGTGAGGACCTTCTAACCCTAACCCTCACACACTCACAGTGAGGACCTTCTAACCCTAACCCTAACCCTCACAGTGAGGACCTTCTAACCCTAACCCTCACAGTGAGGACCACAGGCTGTATAGGGACCATGTCATTCAACAGGTGGGAGGAGTCACAGCCTTCATGTGAGTCAATCCTCACCCTGAAGCTGAGCGACCACGTTCTACCAGACAGAAGCAGACCGGTCAATAACCAACCCATTAACCACCCAACAGACACACTGGTCACTAACAACAGACCGACCCGTCACTAACAACAGACCCACCCGTCACTAACAACAGACCCACCCGTCACTAACAACAGACCCACCTTCAATAACCAACAGACCCACCCGTCACTAACCAACAGACCCACCCTTCACTAACCAACAGACCCACCGTCACTAACCAACAGACCCACCGTCACTAACCAACAGACCCACCCGTCACTAACTAACCAACAGACCCACCCGTCACTAACCAACAGACCCACCCGTCACTAACTAACCAACAGACCCACCCGTCACTAACCAACAGACCCACCCGTCACTAACTAACAGACCCACCCGTCACTAACTAACCAACAAACCCACCCGTCACTAACCAACAGACCCACCCGTCACTAACTAACAGACCCACCCGTCACTAACCAACAGACCCACCCGTCACTAACTAACAGACCCACCCGTCACTAACCAACAGACCCATGCGTCACTAACTAACAGACCCACCCGTCACTAACTAACCAACAAACCCACCCGTCACTAACCAACAGACCCACCCGTCACTAACTAACCAACAGACCCACCCGTCACTAACCAACAGACCCACCCGTCACTAACTAACCGACCCACCGTCACTAACCAACAGACCCACCCGTCACTAACCAACAGACCCACCCGTCACTAACTAACAGACCCACCCGTCACTAACAAACAGACCCACCCGTCACTAACCAACAGACCCACCCGTCACTAACTAACAGACCCACCCGTCACTAACCAACAGACCCACCCGTCACTAACCAACAGACCCACCTCTCACTAACCAACAGACCCACCCGTCACTAACCGACAGACCCACCCGTCACTAACTAACAGACCCACCCGTCACTAACCAACAGACCCACCCATCACTAACCAACAGACCCACCCGTCACTAACCAACAGACCCACCCGTCACTAACCAACAGACCCACCCGTCACTAACTAACAGACCCACCCGTCACTAACTAACCAACAGACCCACCCGTCACTAACTAACAGACCCACCCGTCACTAACCAACAGACCCACCCGTCACTAACTAACAAACCCACCGTCACTAACCAACAGACCCACCCGTCACTAACTAACAGACCCACCCGTCACTAACCAACAGACCCACCCGTCACTAACTAACAGACCCACCCGTCACTAACTAACAGACCCACCCGTCACTAATCAACAGACCCACCCGTCACTAACCAACGGACCCACCCGTCACTAACTAACAGACCCACCCGTCACTAACCAACAGACCCACCGTCACTAACTAACCAACAGACCCACCCGTCACTAACTAACAGACCCACCGTCACTAACTAACCAACAGACCCACCCGTCACTAACCAACAGACCCACCCGTCACTAACTAACAGACCCACCCGTCACTAACCAACAGACCCACCCGTCACTAACTAACAGACCCACCCGTCAATAACTAATAGACCCACCAGTCACTAACCAACAGACCCACCCGTCACTAACCAACAGACCCACCCGTCACTAACTAACAGACCCACCCGTCACTAACCAACAGACCCACCGTCACTAACTAACAGACCCACCCGTCACTAACTAACAGACCCACCGTCACTAACTAACCAACAGACCCACCGTCACTAACTAACAGACCCACCCGTCACTAACTAACAGACCCACCGTCACTAACTAACAGACCCACCCGTCACTAACTAACAGACCCACCCGTCACTAAGCAACCAGCTGACGCAATCAACCAGTAACAACTTTGAATCTCCCCCACAAGTTACCTGCAGCATGGGTCACTAACCAACTAACCAACCCTAAGCCACCTAGCAGGGCCCTGGGGGGCCAGCGAGGCCCCGAGGCGTCTCCTAACCCTAACCCTAACTCTAACCCCGAGGCGTCTCCTAACCCTAACCCTAACCCTAACCCTAACTCTAACCCCGAGGCGTCTCCTAACCCTAACCCTAACCCTAACTCTAACCCAGAGGCGTCTCCTAACCCTAACCCTAACTCTAACTCTAGCCCCGAGGCGTCTCCTAACCCTAACCCTAACCCTAACTCTAACCCCGAGGCGTCCCACCGCAGGACTCAGAGCTCAGGTGAAGAGTTGGAATGCAGGTCGTCATCAGAACCTCAATATGAGGAGCTGGGATCAACCCAGTCGGCACACACACACACGCACGCACGCGCACACACACACACACACACATACACACACACATACACACACACACATACACACACACATACACACACACACACACACACGCATGCACGCACGCACACACACACGCATGCCCCCCCCCCCACACACACACACACACATGCAGGGCGTCCTAATAACCTCGATTTGAGGGAGCTGGGATTAAACCAGTAAACCTGCACTGGAATCCAGTCAGCAGGGGTGTGGTTAAGACATGCACTACCCCCAACACTACATCCACAACACGCACACACAACCACACACACACACACACACACACACACACACACACACACACACACAGACACACACACACAGACACACACACACACACACACACACACACACACACACACACACACACACACACACACACACACACACACACACACACACACACACATCCACCCGGACCTAAAGAACATGCACCCGGCTGGGTCAAGCACTAGTCGACAGGTTTAGATGATCAGAGAAGGAGACTCACATCCAGAGAGAAGAGTCCTGCAGCAGGAAGAGGAAGAGAAGAGACCGGATCCACTCCCACCACTCCTATTACCACTGTTATTACCACTGTTATTACCACTCTAATCACTATTATAACTATCCTGTTGGTCCAGATGAACGCCCCTGCGGATACATTAGAGACACATTAAAGATACAGATGTTATAGCTCTGTGTCGCTGAACTCACCCGTCCATTGCACAACACGGAACTGGGGAGCAACAGGTCCGACCAGATACTCTTATCCAGGCCCGGCCGTCCTCTCGCGAGAGCTCCGTCAAGATGCTCTGATCGAGGCCCCGCCGTGCTCTCGCGAGAGCTCTGTTATCAAATCCGAGCCGTCCTCTCGCGAGAACTCCATTTATCAAGTCCAAGCCATCCTCTCGCGACAGCTCAGCGCCGCTAAGCCAAACCAGTGTCTCTTATCATGAGCGCACAAAATGGATGCGAGCTGGCGGATACTTCCCATTGGAGGAGAAGAAGACACGTGGGTTCAGGTGGGCGGTCCATCGGTCCTATATGCATACATATATATATATATATATATATATATATATATATATATATATATATATATATATATATATATATATATAATCTAACCCTAGATTATATTATATATATAATATATTTTATACCCTACAGTAGGCTATGGCGGAATGATTAGATACAAACGCATGCACACACACAGATACACACACACACACACACACACACACACACACACACACACACACACACACACACACACACACACACACACACACACACACACACACACACAGCCACACACACACACACACACACACACACACACACACACACACACACACACACACACAGCCACACACACACAGCCACACACACACACACACACACACACACACACACACACACACACACACACACACACACACACACACACACACACACACACACACGCACACAGACACACACACACACATGGAACAGACAGCTGTTGTTGACGGGTGGATATCGTGTAGCAACAAGATAAATAGTGAATGAAGCATCTGACGAGAGGAGGCTCAGGTGGCGTTGGGACTGCTGTCCCCAGAGACACCTTCAGGTGGACCCCCCCTAGAGACCCCCCCCAGAGACCCCCCTCAGGTGGACCCCCCTAGAGACCCCCCTAGAGACACCTTCAGGTGGACCCCCCTAGAGACCCCCCTAGAGACACCTTCAGGTGGACCCCCCTAGAGACCCCCCTAGAGACCCCCCCCAGAGACCCCCCTCAGAGACCCCACCCAGAGACACCTTCAGGTGGACCCCCCCTAGAGACCCCCCCCAGAGACCCCACCCAGAGACCCCACCCAGAGACACCTTCAGGCGGACCCCCTAGAGACCCCCCTAGAGACACCTTCAGGTGGACCCCCTAGAGACCCCCCCAGAGACACCTTCAGGTGGACCCCCTAGAGACCCCCCTAGAGACACCTTCAGGTGGACCCCCCTAGAGACCCCCCTAGAGACCCCCCCAGAGACACCTTCAGGTGGACCCCCCTAGAGACCCCCCTAGAGACCCCCCCAGAGACACCTTCAGGTGGACCCCCCTAGAGACCCCCCTAGAGACACCTTCAGGTGGACCCCCCCTAGAGACCCCACCCAGAGACACCTTCAGGTGGACCCCCCTAGAGACACCTTCAGGTGGACCCCCCTAGAGACCCCCCTAGAGACACCTTCAGGTGGACCCCCCTAGAGACCCCCCTAGAGACACCTTCAGGTGGACCCCCCTAGAGACCCCCCTAGAGACACCTTCAGGTGGACCCCCCTAGAGACCCCCCTAGAGACACCTTCAGGTGGACCCCCCCTAGAGACCCCCCTAGAGACACCTTCAGGTGGACCCCCCCTAGAGACCCCCCCCAGAGACCCCCCTCAGAGACCCCACCCAGAGACCCCACCCAGAGACACCTTCAGGTGGACCCCCCCTAGAGACCCCACCCAGAGACCCCACCTAACCACACATTCAGGTGGACTCCGCCCCAGAGACCCCACCCAGAGACACCTTCAGGTGGACTCCGCCCCAGAGACCCCACCCAGAGACCCCCCTCAGAGACCCCACCCAGAGACACCTTCAGGTGGACCCCCCCCAGAGACCCCACCCAGAGACACCTTCAGGTGGGACCCCACCCTAACCCCTCCGTCCAGCAGTTCTCCACCCAAGTGATGATGGAGAAACCAGTCAAGGTGGAGCAAAGTGTCCAAAGCCAAGCTTCTCCTTGCAGCAGAGTAGACCCCACTGTAGAGGATTCTCTACTTTATGGATATAATAATTAAAAATATAATAATTCATAGAAGATTCATACTCTATCAACTCAAGTGTCAGACCTCGGTCAAAATCCTTATTCATTTCCAGTTTAAGTTGTAATGTATACAGTGGATGGACTGGAGGGATAGAAACAGAAGTAGAGGCTTATGCAGTGCATATTTCTAGAAGAGTTTCGCCACAAGCAGAAGAATGACCAGGAGATAAGACTAAGACATGACCTGGTGACGCCACGACTGGCGTTGATGTGTGAGGGGCAACAGTGCCCCCTGTGGTTCAATGTTACCTACTGCTGGTGCCTACTGCTGGTGCCTACTGCTGGTGCCTACTGCTGGTGCCTACTGCTGGTGCCTACTGCTGGTGCCTACTGCTGGTGCCTGCCTACTGCTGGTGCCTACTGCTGGTGCCTACTGCTGGTGCCTACTGCTGGTGCCTGCCTACTGCTGGTGCCTACTGCTGGTGCCTACTGCTGGTGCCTACTGCTGGTGCCTACTGCTGGTGCCTACTGACAAATAATATAAATGAAAAATAAATCTAATCATGAAATATGAATACTCGTGCATTCCTTTCTGAATTACTCCAGTGAACCACAACAAATATGTGACATGTCTCCTAGACTCAACTAATTACTAGGCAACTTATTAAGATATTAGTGGTGATTATTGTGATTTCAATTATCAACAAGTCACTTTCCTTGAATGTGCGCTATTGAAATTCACAAATATACATTGTATACATTATATATCGTAATATATATTATTAAAAATTACATTACAATAATTTACAACAGAAAGCTTAAGCTGTCCGTCAGTTTGGAATCCACCAATCACAATGGAGAAACGGAAAGGAGGAGGGATCGGAAGAGGACGTCAGCGACCGGAAGCATCTCCCGCTGCTAGCGACGCTTCGTGTTTGAACGGCAGGTAAGGCTCCAATTCCCCGCGGTTTCTTACGATTTCATGTATGTTATATCGCCGAAGTTTTGTCCCAACGTCGCAGCACGTAGTTTAAAGACAGTGTTTGGAGGTTAGTCAAGGAGACGGAACCATTTATAGTCGAACAAAAGCTAGCAAGAACGGTGATGTAGCTTAGCCGCATGCGGTCCGCATGCGCAGTAAGCAGCTCGTTACTTTATTTCGTTATTTTAACGTATTTCGTTCTTGTAATTGTTAGGGCTGGTTTTGTACCTTGGAAACTACTCGAACAACGAGACATTCGTTGTTCAAGTACGTGAGTTATAACCTCGAAACCACTGCGCTGGGTGGCCATTGTGTGCTAGTGATGCTAGGCTAATAATGCTAGGCTAGTGACGCTGGTGTGTATTATACATTGCTGTGTGTGCGTTTGTTTTCATATGTTAGTGTGGGTATATATGTGTGGGTTTATACGTCTGTGTATATGCGTAAATATGTATATATATATTTTCACTGGTTGTATATATCATGTACTCTATTTTTATATTTCCGCTTTCCTTTCTCCAGATTAAAACGGAAAACATTGATCATCAGCACCATGGCTGTCAGACGGGGACACATCCGATACCTGAAGGTACGTCTCCGGGGGGGTTAGTAGTTTGGGGGGGTGGTGGTAGTTGTGGTGTGTAGCCCTGCAGTGGGAGTAGGGGTGAATATCTCTTGGCACCTCCGATTCCAATTCAAAGGTCTAAGATTCGATTCTATAACAATTATCGATGCATTACAACAAAATATTGAAGTATGTAAAAAAAAAAAAAAAAAAACATCTTCGGTTTTTCTATTCTTTCTAATCTTTGTCATTCAAGAAAAACTGCTCCTAGTCAATCATAAGAATAAGAACTTGTTCGACGTTGTTTCTGGCTGTGTGTTTGCGTGCATGCTAATCGTAGGCTGCATGCAATCACGTTAAAGACAAATCAGATTGGACAATACACGTGGAAGATAAATGTAAAAAATGTTAAAATGTTATCCCTCTCCCCTAACGTGACATTCCAAATGTCCTGGAAAAAGGGTTAGGTTATTATCCTTAAATTCCCATTATTAACTATCTGCATTAAAGAATCTAGGATTTTCCCCACCCCTAGTTAGTAGTGGTGTATAGCTCTGTAGTGGGGTGTGTAGTGGGGTTAGTGGTGGTGTGTAGCTCTGTAGTGGGGTGAGTGGTGGTGTGTAGTGGGGTTAGTGGTGGTGTGTAGCTCTGTAGTGGGGTGAGTGGTGGTGTGTAGTGGGGTGAGTGGTGGTGTGTAGCTCTATAGTGGGGTGAGTGGTGGTGTGTAGTGGGGTTAGTGGTGGTGTGTAGCTCTGTAGTGGGGTGAGTGGTGGTGTGTAGCTCTGTAGTGGGGTGAGTGGTGGTGTGTAGCTCTGTGGTGGGGTTAGTGGTGGTGTGTAGCTCTGTGGTGGGGTTAGTGGTGGTGTGTAGCTCTGTGGTGGGGTTAGTGGTGGTGTGTAGTGGGGTTAGTGGTGTGTAGCTCTGGTGGGTTGAGTGGTGGTGTGTAGCTCTGTAGTGGGGTGAGTGGTGGTGTGTAGCTCTGTAGTGGGGTTGGTGGTGGTGTGTAGCTCTGTGGTGGGGTTAGTGGTGGTGTGTAGTGGGGTTAGTGGTGGTGTGTAGCTCTGTGGTGGGGTTAGTGGTGGTGTGTAGTGGGGTTAGTGGTGTGTAGCTCTGTGGTGGTGTGTAGTGGGGTTAGTGGTGGTGTGTAGCTCTGTAGTGGGGTTAGTGGTGGTGTGTAGCTCTGTGGTGGGGTTAGTGGTGGTGTGTAGCTCTGTGGTGGGGTTAGTGGTGGTGGTTACCTTAACCCGTCTGCTCATTATATACTAGGTTGGTCTTTACTCCACTAATTATTCAGTTGTGTGATTATCCAGAGGTTGTGTGTGATTGTCCAGAGGTTGTGTGTGATTGTCCAGAGGTTGTGTGTTTGTGACGGCCTGTGTTTGTCCTCAGGTCTGTGAGGTGCAGTCTTCACAGAACGACAGCCAACACAACAAAGCAGCCAACATGAAGGTACGCTGGACCCCTTAAGACCTCCCTCAATTCATCATGGGGCGCCCCTTAAGACCCCCTCACTTCATCAGGGTGGCCCCTTAAGACCCCCTCAATTCAACATGGGGGATTCCTTAAGACCCCCTCAATTCAACATGGGCTACCCCTTAAGACCCCCTCAATTAAACTTGGGCTACCCCTTAAGACCCCCTCAATTCATCCTGGGCTACCCCTTAAGACCCCCTCAATTCATCATGGGGTACCCCTTAAGACCAACTCAATTCAACATTGGGTACCCCTTAAGCCCTTTCCATGTCCCCATAAACCTGTCCAACTAACTGTGTGTGTGTTCAGGTGGCTCAGCAAGAGTCGTACGATAACGGCTACGAGGAGCTCATGTCGGATGAGGCGAAAGACGCTAAGACCAACCTGATCGTGAACTACCTGCCCCAGAACATGAGCCAGGAGGAGCTGCACTCGCTGTTCAGCTCCATCGGTGACGTGGAGTCGGCTAAGCTCATCAAGGACAAGGTGGCAGGTAAAGAGCGCTCACTACAGTGGAGCTAGGCTAGCTACAGTGGCGCTAGGCTAGCTACAGTGGCGCTAGGCTAGCTACAGGGGCGCTAGGCTAGCTACAGGGGCGCTAGGCTAGCTACAGGGGCGCTAGGCTAGCTACAGGGGCGCTAGGCTAGCTACAGGGGCGCTAGGCTAGCTACAGGGGCGCTAGGCTAGCTACAGGGGCGCTAGGCTAGCTACAGGGGCGCTAGGCTAGCTACAGTGGCGCTAGGCTAGCTACAGGGGCGCTAGGCTAGCTACAGGGGAGCTAGGCTAGCTACAGGGGGGCTAGGCTAGCTACAGGGGGGCTAGGCTAGCTACAGGGGGGCTAGGCTAGCTACAGTGGGGCTAGGCTAGCTACAGGGGAGCTAGGCTAGCTACAGGGGAGCTAGGCTAGCTACAGGGGAGCTTGGCTAGCTACAGGGGAGCTTGGCTAGCTACAGGGGAGCTTGGCTAGCTACAGGGGAGCTTGGCTAGCTACAGGGGAGCTCGGCTAGCTACAGGGGAGCTAGGCTAGTTAGGAATAGCTAATGATGAACCCAAGATCTACGTTAGCGAAGACTAGGTCTATGTTGGCATTGTACCCGTATGTTGGCTAGAGTGTTAGCTCTGTTGGCTAGAGGGTTAGCTCTGTTGGCTAGAGGCAGCTATATGGTTGGCGTATGGATATGAGCAGTTTGATTCGTTGCAGGATTACAGTTTGCACTTATAGTTCTGTCTTGGAAGAAAACCCCATTCCGTCTGAATCGTGATATTTCCTTATACCACCAAAGTACTATGACTGAGAGATATTACTACCATACAGCTGGTACTACCATACAGCTGGTACTACCATACAGCTGGTACTACTACCGTCTGCCTGACCTGTACTCTGCTGGGTTAAGGGATTGAACACCTCATGTTAGCGGTGCTTAGTCTGGTGTTGAGGTGCTAAACAGTGAATCCAATGTCTGTACTGTTACCTGTTGCCATGGCAATGTCTGGCTTGTAGCGCTGCTGCTACACAGATGCTAGTAGTACCGGCAGTATTCTTTAACGTTTTGTCTTGTCCGCACCGTTGTCAAAAGAGAAAGTGTTTTATTTTCCTTTGGAACAATTGGACCGAGTCGTTTTCTGTGTTTTTACTGTTCCAGATGTTCAGCTTTCCTTTTTATTTATTTATTTCGGTGTGTTTTTAAACCAACATACTGCCAGAAAATGTCATTTTGTTTTTTCTCCACTGTATTTTATTTAAGTTTTATTGTTAAGAGTCCGCAGCCAATCACAGGAGGAGGGGGTGTAGCGTAGAGCCCGCCTCCTGTGACCTGGCCAATGGTGTGTGCATGTAGTGTCACTGAGCGTCGCTCCAGCTGTTTGTTGTTTTGTTTTTTTGTTTTCCTCTAGGCCACAGTTTAGGCTACGGCTTTGTTAACTTTGTTAACCCTAGTGATGCAGAGAGGGCTATCAGTACCCTGAATGGCCTGAGGCTTCAGTCTAAAACTATCAAGGTAACGTCTTCTACTTTGTCTTCTGGTTAAGAGGTTGTGGATGTGCAGCCCGCTCACCAGCCCTCCGGCCGCCAGGGGGCAGCAACGCCGCCACCGCCACCGCGCACTTATTTTACTACGCGGATGTTTCTTTAAACCTTGTTTTACCACAACCGCCTGTTCACCTGTTTGATTTGATTTAATGGAAATATTGATTTGGGAAATTCCTTTGAATTATTATTGTTAATGTAGTTATACTGCACAAATATTTTTTTACCCAATCTTGTCAGCCTCTTTTTGACTGTATTTTTATTTATTTCCAGTGTTTTCTGCATAGTGTCCTTTGTTTTGTTGGCGGCTGAGTTCTCTGTGGAGGTGGACTAACGGCCGCTCTCCCCTCCAGGTGTCGTTTGCGCGGCCCAGCTCTGACAGCATTAAAGATGCTAACTTGTACATTAGCGGGCTGCCCAAGACGCTGAGCCAGCAGGAGCTGGAAGACATGTTCACACGCTACGGACGCATCATCAACTCCCGGGTCCTGGTGGACCAGGCCTCAGGTACACACCCTACCTGTATGTACAAGCCCCGCCACGCACCTGATACACGCACCTGATTCACCTGTACACGCACCTGATACACCTGTACACTCACCTGATACACCTGTACACTCACCTGATACACCTGTACACGCACCTGATACACCTGTACACGCACCTGATACACCTGTACACGCACCTGATACACCTGTACACAATCACCTGATACACCTGTACACAATCACCTGATACACCTGTTCACAATAACCTGATACACCTGGACACGCCCCTGATACACCTGATACACCTGGACACGCCCCTGATACACCTGGACACGCCCCTGATACACCTGGACACAATCACCTGATACACCTGGACACAATCACCTGATACACCTGTACACGCACCTGATTCACCTGTACACGCACCTGATACACCTGGACACGCACCTGATACACCTGGACACGCACCTGATACACCTGGACACGCACCTGATACACCTGGACACGCACCTGATACACCTGGACACGCCACTTGCAGATACCTGTATGGACATGCACGCGACTGAAATTATTGGGATAATATTGCAGTTTTTCAACTAATATAATGATAATGGAATAGTAATGCAAGTACACCCTTTCGAAGAGCAATAAACTTATTTTTTTAAGAACTCTGGAACTGGACGTCTGGAAGACATTTAAAAAATCCAGAATAAATTAACCAAACAACCAAAAACAATAAATTAAATGGACTCGGTCTATTTTAACAAAAAATGCTTGAGGGGTTACTCGTAGTAGGCTGTAATTATGAACCCGAACCCTAACCCTACTCTGCTAAATATATATAATGTATAGAACGCCGGTCATTATCTGGAAAATAATTATTGGAGGGGTCTTGCTTCGCCCTGAAGGGGCTTATTTTCGATAATGACCGTTGTGATGTAGTGTTCACCAGAGCACTGATAGTGATGTAGTGTTCACCAGAGCACTGATAGTGATGCAGTGTTCACCAGAGCACTGTGATAGTGATGTAGTGTTCACCAGAGCACTGATAGTGATGTAGTGTTCACCAGAGCACTGATAGTGATGTAGTGTTCACCAGAGCACTGTGATAGTGATGTAGTGTTCACCAGAGCACTGATAGTGATGTAGTGTTCACCAGAGCACTGATAGTGATGTAGTGTTCACCAGAGCACTGTGATAGTGATGTAGTGTTCACCAGAGCACTGTGATAGTGATGTAGTGTTCACCAGAGCACTGTGATAGTGATGTAGTGTTCACCAGAGCACTGTGATAGTGATGTAGTGTTCACCAGAGCACTGATAGTGATGTAGTGTTCACCAGAGCACTGATAGTGATGTAGTGTTCACCAGAGCACTGTGATAGTGATGTAGTGTTCACCAGAGCACTGATAGTGATGTAGTGTTCACCAGAGCACTGATAGTGATGTAGTGTTCACCAGAGCACTGTGATAGTGATGTAGTGTTCACCAGAGCACTGTGATAGTGATGTAGTGTTCACCAGAGCACTGATAGTGATGTAGTGTTCACCAGAGCACTGATAGTGATGTAGTGTTCACCAGAGCACTGATAGTGATGTAGTGTTCACCAGAGCACTGTGATAGTGATGTAGTGTTCCTCGTGGTTGATGAAGCCCCTCCCCCCCTGTGCTGTAGGCGTGTCTAGGGGCGTGGCCTTCATCCGGTTCGACAAACGCTCGGAGGCGGAGGACGCCATCAAAGACCTCAACGGCCATGTTCCCCAGGGCTCTTCGGAGCCAATCACAGTCAAGTTCGCGGCCAACCCCAACCAGATCAAGAAGTGCCAGCTGCTGTCGCAGCTCTACCAGAACCAGTCCCGGCGCTTCGGAGGGCCAGTGCACCACCAGGCCCAGCGCTTCAGGTGGGTCCCCCCCCCACTACACTGGGTCCATCCAAGCAGGCCATTAAAATACATTGAAAAACACTTAATTTGGGGGGAATTCAAGTCATTTAATTTGTGTAGGAACCCAGTACCGCTAACCCAGTACCGCTAACCCAGTACCGCTAACCCAGTACCGCTAACCCAGTACCGCTAACCCAGTACCGCTAACCCCGTACCGCTAACCCCGTACCGCTAACCCCGTACCGCTAACCCCGTACCGCTAACCCAGTACCCCGACCAGGGCCAGGCAGGACCCACTAAACTCCCACCCAGTACCACTAACCAGTACCCGTCCCCTACCCCGTCCACTAACCGGTCCCGTCCCCTACCCCGTCCCCTACCCCGTCCACTAACCGGTCCCCTACCCCGTCCACTAACCGGTCCACTAACCGGTCCCCTGCCCCGTCCCCTAACCCGTCCCCTACCCCGTCCACTAACCGGTCCCCTACCCCGTCCACTAACCGGTCCCCTACCCCGTCCCCTACCCCGTCCACTAACCGGTCCCCTGCCCCGTCCACTAACCGGTCCCCTGCCCCGTCCACTAACCGGTCCCCTGCCCCGTCCACTAACCGGTCCCCTGCCCCGTCCACTAACCGGTCCACTAACCGGTCCCTGTGCCCTCCTCAGGTTCTCCCCGATGGGCGTGGACCACATGGCGGGCGTGGGCGGGGTGGGGGGCGTGGCGGGGAACTGCCCCGGCGGCTGGTGCATCTTCATCTACAACCTGGGGCAGGACGCGGACGAGGGCATCCTGTGGCAGCTGTTCGGGCCGTTCGGCGCCGTCACCAACGTCAAGGTGATCCGCGACTTCAACACCAACAAGTGCAAGGGCTTCGGCTTCGTCACCATGCTGAACTACGAGGAGGCGGCCATGGCGGTCAGCAGCCTGGACGGGTACCGCATGGGGGACAAGACGCTGCAGGTGTCCTTCAAGACCAGCAAGGGCCACACCAAGTAGACCTGTCTCCCTGTCTCCTGTCCCCCTGTCACCTGTCCCCGGTCTCCTGTCCCCCTGTCACCTGTCCCCCGGTCTCCTGTCCCCCTGTCCCCGGTCTCTTGTCCACCTGTCCCCGCTCTCCTGTCCCCGGTCTCCTGTCCACCTGTCCTGTTGGGACGCGCTGTACAGACGCTTTGAGTTCTTAGTAGTTGTTCCTCCGTTTGCTTTTATCACCAACGCCGTTTTCTATTTGTTTGACGGACCGCGCTGAGAGTTGTGGTTCCGCGCTGAGAGAGTTGTGGTTCCGCGCTGAGAGAGTTGTGGTTCCGCGCTGAGAGAGTTGTGGTTCCGCGCTGAGAGAGTTGTGGTTCCGCACTGAGAGAGTTGTGGTTCCTCTTGTCTATATGGGGTCCCCCCCCCCCCACACACACACGCACACATCAATAAACCGTTTTGACTGAAGTCGTGTTTCCGTATCTTCTGACTCTGGATGTTCCCGACTTCTATACCGTAGCATAATACACAGTACTGCTATAGTACTAACATAATACACAGTACTGCTATAGTACTAGCATAATACACAGTACTGCTATAGTACTAACATAATACACAGTACTGCTATAGTACTAACATAATACACAGTACTGCTATAGTACTAACATAATACACAGTACTGCTATAGTACTAACATAATACACAGTACTGCTATAGTACTAACATAATACACAGTACTGCTATAGTACTAACATAATACACAGTACTGCTATAGTACTAACATAATACACAGTACTGCTATAGTACTAACATAATACACAGTACTGCTATAGTACTAGCATAATACACAGTACTGCTATAGTACTAGCATAATACACAGTACTGCTATAGTACTAGCATAATACACAGTACTGCTATAGTACTAGCATAATACACAGTACTGCTATAGTACTAGCATAATACACAGTACTGCTATAGTACTAGCATAATACACAGTACTGCTATAGTACTAGCATAATACACAGTACTGCTATAGTACTAGCATAATACACAGTACTGCTATAGTACTAGCATAATACACAGTACTGCTATAGTACTAACATAATACACAGTACTGCTATAGTACTAGTATAATACACAGTACTGCTATAGTACTAACATAATACACAGTACTGCTATAGAACTAGTATAATACACAGTACTGCTATAGTACTGGTATAATACACAGTACTGCTATAGTTCTGGTATAATACACAGTACTGCTATAGTTCTGGTATAATACACAGTACTGCTATAGTACTGGTATAATACACAGTACTGCTATAGAACTAGTATAATACACAGTACTGCTATAGTACTAGTATAATACACAGTACTGTTATAGTACTAGTATAATACACAGTACTGTTATAGTACTAGTATAATAACCTCCGGTCCGCTTACCTCCCGGACATGGGATATATCCAGAAAAGGCTCAATACAAAAAAATGCTATTAAACTAAACTTAAAATAGTTTCTTATAAAAATGGAAGCCAACGGTCCAACACGTGACCAAGATAATCAGACTACATGCCCATTTATTTTATAAAACCATGTGCTGGAACTCCATTTGAAACGGGGATAAACGTAACCGCACCCCTGAATGGAGGCCGCGGCTGGCGGCAGTCTCCGGCGCTCCCCCCCCCTCCCCCAGGGGGCGCCTCAGCGTCATCACCCAGCGCTGTGACGGAGCTGCTGCCCAGCCTGGCTGAGGGGTGAGCCCCCCCTGCTGGAGGTAACGTGTCAGGTGTCTCGAAATATCTTTTATTATAATTAATAAATAAATATAACCATATTCATGAGTAGACTCTTCAAGTAAAAACATTTGTTTTGGTTTTGTTTTTAAATAACATTAAATGAATCAATTGCTTGAATAAAGATTATAAATGGTAAATTTGGTAGATGTACAGTATCTTATAGTGAATGTTGTGTTTTGTAAGGGTCAAAGGGCCATGTGGCGTTAAACGGGAAATGCAAAACCTACGAACTATAACATTGAAAATATTCAATACGGAACAATTGACGAGCTGCTGGTTCAGATCCTGGGCGCGGGGGACCACCTGGGTGGACCACCTGGGTGGTCCCCCCGGGTGGACCACCTGGGTGGTCCCCCTGGGTGGACCACCTGGGCCTGAAGTGGGACAACGTGCTGGGAACGAGCAGAGCCAGCTGAAGATGATGGACCTGGGCTCCGCTCAGCCCTTCACGCCCGGGCAGCCCGTCCACATAGAGCACCTCCGGGGGCTGGCAGAGAACAGGTACGTACAAGGACGTACTCATGTTTATGAATATCATTTTATATAATATTAAATATAGTATAGATTTTTTCCATGAAGTATAAAAGTTAATGAAAAAAATAACAATTTGGAAACAAACTGACGCACACACTGACGGGCTAATCCCATCTTTCTGTCCATCATGGCCTTCAACAGAATGCAGCAGCAAAGGGACGAGCTGACGGGAGATGGATGGAAGGAACTAGCTCACCCTAATCAACCACCCCACATATTTTGATTCTCATCATTCACCATTCTCATTCTCATTTTTTCAATACATTTTTCTGTATCAACAGAAAAATGTCATGTGTTTATGAAGATGCGTTACGTCTGTCTGTCTGTCTGTCAGTTTACATTCTGCTTCCAAAAGCTCCCGAGATTCTGGAAGGAAACGTAATCGGACCGGAGGCGGACAACTGGGCCATCTCACCCTGGCCTTCATCATGTGAGGACATCAGATCACACTCTCTCTGTCTCTCTCTCTCTCTGTCTCTCTCTCTCTCTCTGTGTCTCTGTCTCTGTCTCTCTCTGTCTCTGTCTCTGTCTCTCTCTGTCTCTGTCTCTGTCTCTCTCTGTCTCTGTCTCTGTCTCTCTCTCTCCTCTGTGTGTCTCTCTCTCTCTCTCTGTCTCTGTCTGTCTGTCTGTATGTCTGTCTGTCTGTCTGTCTGTCTGTCTGTCTTAAGAATGGTATAAAGTATACGTGTGTACGATAGGCTGTTTATGTTTATTGACATTTATCTGTGTGTAGTTCTTGCATTGGCAGATTAATTGAGATCAGGGATGCATATTGGGGGAACACATTATTGGCTCATGCTGTCAGTGCTTATTGAGACACAATATGGTTTGTTTTGAATGTACTACTACATTTATTCATGTATAAAGTGTTTGCATGTGAGCCCTGTTCCAGGGGTCTCCGTGGTTCCTGTGTATGTAAAGTGATTAAAGACGGATTGCACGCTGCAACATGCGTGTGAACTCCGAACCTGTGAAACCACTTCAGGGCTCTTAATGAAACTAAAATGTTTGATCAGCGTCTCCTTGTCTTCTCTTCATCCTCTGCTCCATGCAAACACAGTCTTAACACTTCTAGGGACATATTTTAAGTGGCGCATACACAGTGATAATGTGTACGGGTAATAATAGTTGTAGGGTATAATATTCGTTTTCCATGACGTGTGACAGTGTTACCCCTTATGTTTTATTAGAAAACGATGATAAAATAAAACGACAGTGTTACCCCTTATGTTTTTTTCCATGACGAAAGATAAAAAGCGACAGTGTTACCCCTTATGTATTTTTTCATGACGTCTGATAAAAAAACGACAGTGTTACCCCTTATGTTTTATTAGAAAACGATAAAATAAAACGACAGTGTTACCCCTTACGTTTTATTCCATGACGAGCAATAAAAAACGACAGTGTTACCCCTTATGTATTTTTTCATGACGTCTGATAAAAAAACGACAGTGTTACCCCTTATGTTTTTTTCCGTGACGTGATAAAAAACGACAGTGTTACCCCTTATGTTTTATTTGACAACGATGATAAAAAAAAACGACAGTGTTACCCCTTACGTTTTATTCCATGACGAGCAATAAAAAACGACAGTGTTACCCCTTATGTTTTTTTCCATGACGAAAGATAAAAAGCGACAGTGTTACCCCTTATGTATTTTTTCATGACGTCTGATAAAAAAACGACAGTGTTACCCCTTACGTTTTATTCAACAACGAGTGCAAGAAAATGACAGTGGTGCCCCTAACGTTTTATATTGACAACGACCAATCAAAAGCATCAGTGTTACCCCTTATGTTGTCTAACCACTGTGGTGCAGTGGTTGCAGCACTGGGCTAAGGTATCTGAGTTCCTCAGTTCAAGTCCCACCGCGGGCACTGAACTGTTTCCATTGAGTGAACCTATTACTTTAGATACACGTTTCATGTGTATTGTAATGTCAAGTATAACTTCAAAAGGGTTGTTTTTCAGTGCCCAGGTGGTGCAGTGGTAAGAGAGTGGTTTAACACACTGTTGACCCTGGTTCTAGTCCTCATATAAACACACCGGCACAGAGGGAGGCCGTGGTCTCTCACCTGCAGATTCAGCAATTTTTCTTCTACAAATTGTAAGGTCAAGTATAACTTCTGATGTATAAGATAATAAGATAAAAAGCGACAGTGTTACCCCTTATGTTTTATTTGACAACGACCAATAAAAAACGACAGTGTTACCCCTTATGTTTTATTTGACAACGACCAATAAAAAACGACAGTGTTACCCCTTATGTTTTTTTCCGTGACGTGATAAAAAACGACAGTGTTACCCCTTATGTTTTATTTGACAACGAACAATAAAAAGCGACAGTGTTACCCCTTATGTTTTATTTGACAACGACCAATAAAAAACAACAGTGTTACCCCTTATGTTTTATTTGACAACGACCAATAAAAAACGACAGTGTTACCCCTTATGTTTTTTTCCGTGACGTGATAAAAAGCGACAGTGTTACCCCTTATGTATTTTTTCATGACGTGTGATAAAAAACGACAGTGTTACCCCTTATGTTTTATTTGACAACGACCAATAAAAAACAACAGTGTTACCCCTTATGTTTTATTTGACAACGACCAATAAAAAACGACAGTGTTACCCCTTATGTTTTTTTCCGTGACGTGATAAAAAGCGACAGTGTTACCCCTTATGTATTTTTTCATGACGTGTGATAAAAAACGACAGTGTTACCCCTTATGTTTTATTTGACAACGACCAATAAAAAACGACAGTGTTACCCCTTATGTTTTTTTCATGACGTGATAAAAAACGACAGTGTTACCCCTTATGTTTTATTTGATAACGACCAATAAAAAACGACAGTGTTACCCCTTATGTATTTTTTCATGACGTGATAAAAAGCGACAGTGTTACCCCTTATGTTTTATTTGACAACGACCAATAAAAAACGACAGTGTTACCCCTTATGTTTTTTTCCGTGACGTGATAAAAAACGACAGTGTTACCCCTTATGTTTTATTTGACAACGACCAATAAAAAAGACAGTGTTACCCCTTATGTTTTTTTCATGACGTGATAAAAAACAACAGTGTTACCCCTTATGTTTTATTTGACAACGACCAATAAAAAACGACAGTGTTACCCCTTATGTTTTTTTCCGTGACGTAATAAAAAACGACAGTGCTACCCCTTATGTTTTATTTGACAACGACCAATAAAAAACGACAGTGTTACCCCTTATGTTTGTTTCATGACGTGATAAAAAACGACAGTGTTACCCCTTATGTATTTTTTCATGACGTGTGATAAAAAACGACAGTGTTACCCCTTATGTTTTATTTGACAACGACCAATAAAAACGACAGTGTTACCCCTTATGTTTTTTTCCGTGACGTGATAAAAAACGACAGTGTTACCCCTTATGTTTTATTTGACAACGAACAATAAAAAGCGACAGTGTTACCCCTTATGTTTTATTTGACAACGACCAATAAAAAACGACAGTGTTACCCCTTATGTTTTTTCCATGACGAAAGATAAAAAGCGACAGTGTTACCCCTTATGTTTTTTTCCGTGACGTGATAAAAAACGACAGTGTTACCCCTTATGTTTTATTTGACAACGACCAATAAAAAGCGACAGTGTTACCCCTTATGTATTTTTTCATGACGTCTGATAAAAAAACGACAGTGTTACCCCTTACGTTTTATTCAACAACGAGTGCAAGAAAATGACAGTGGTGCCCCTAACGTTTTATATTTGACAACGACCAATCAAAAGCATCAGTGTTACCCCTTATGTTGTCTAACCACTGTGGTGCAGTGGTTGCAGCGCTGGGCTAAGGTATCTGAGTTCCTCAGTTCAAGTCCCACCGCGGGCACTGAACTGTTTCCATTGAGTGAACCTATTACTTTAGATACACGTTTCATGTGTATTGTAATGTCAAGTATAACTTCAAAAGGGTTGTTTTTCAGTGCCCAGGTGGTGCAGTGGTAAGAGAGTGGTTTAACACACTGTTGACCCTGGTTCTAGTCCTCATATAAACACACCGGCACAGAGGGAGGCCGTGGTCTCTCACCTGCAGATTCAGCAATTTTTCTTCTACAAATTGTAAGGTCAAGTATAACTTCTGATGTATAAGATAATAAGATAAAAAGCGACAGTGTTACCCCTTATGTTTTATTTGACAACGACCAATAAAAAACGACAGTGTTACCCCTTATGTTTTATTTGACAACGACCAATAAAAAACGACAGTGTTACCCCTTATGTTTTTTTCCGTGACGTGATAAAAAACGACAGTGTTACCCCTTATGTTTTATTTGACAACGAACAATAAAAAGCGACAGTGTTACCCCTTATGTTTTATTTGACAACGACCAATAAAAAACAACAGTGTTACCCCTTATGTTTTATTTGACAACGACCAATAAAAAACGACAGTGTTACCCCTTATGTTTTTTTCCGTGACGTGATAAAAAGCGACAGTGTTACCCCTTATGTATTTTTTCATGACGTGTGATAAAAAACGACAGTGTTACCCCTTATGTTTTATTTGACAACGACCAATAAAAAACAACAGTGTTACCCCTTATGTTTTATTTGACAACGACCAATAAAAAACGACAGTGTTACCCCTTATGTTTTTTTCCGTGACGTGATAAAAAGCGACAGTGTTACCCCTTATGTATTTTTTCATGACGTGTGATAAAAAACGACAGTGTTACCCCTTATGTTTTATTTGACAACGACCAATAAAAAACGACAGTGTTACCCCTTATGTTTTTTTCATGACGTGATAAAAAACGACAGTGTTACCCCTTATGTTTTATTTGATAACGACCAATAAAAAACGACAGTGTTACCCCTTATGTATTTTTTCATGACGTGATAAAAAGCGACAGTGTTACCCCTTATGTTTTATTTGACAACGACCAATAAAAAACGACAGTGTTACCCCTTATGTTTTTTTCCGTGACGTGATAAAAAACGACAGTGTTACCCCTTATGTTTTATTTGACAACGACCAATAAAAAAAGACAGTGTTACCCCTTATGTTTTTTTCATGACGTGATAAAAAACAACAGTGTTAGCCCTTATGTTTTATTTGACAACGACCAATAAAAAACGACAGTGTTACCCCTTATGTTTTTTTCCGTGACGTAATAAAAAACGACAGTGCTACCCCTTATGTTTTATTTGACAACGACCAATAAAAAACGACAGTGTTACCCCTTATGTTTGTTTCATGACGTGATAAAAAACGACAGTGTTACCCCTTATGTATTTTTTCATGACGTGTGATAAAAAACGACAGTGTTACCCCTTATGTTTTATTTGACAACGACCAATAAAAAACGACAGTGTTACCCCTTATGTTTTTTTCCGTGACGTGATAAAAAACGACAGTGTTACCCCTTATGTTTTATTTGACAACGAACAATAAAAAGCGACAGTGTTACCCCTTATGTTTTATTTGACAACGACCAATAAAAAACGACAGTGTTACCCCTTATGTTTTTTCCATGACGAAAGATAAAAAGCGACAGTGTTACCCCTTATGTTTTTTTCCGTGACGTGATAAAAAACGACAGTGTTACCCCTTATGTTTTATTTGACAACGACCAATAAAAAAAGACAGTGTTACCCCTTATGTTTTTTTCATGACGTGATAAAAAACAACAGTGTTACCCCTTATGTTTTATTTGACAACGACCAATAAAAAACGACAGTGTTACCCCTTATGTTTTTTTCCGTGACGTAATAAAAAACGACAGTGCTACCCCTTATGTTTTATTTGACAACGACCAATAAAAAACGACAGTGTTACCCCTTATGTTTGTTTCATGACGTGATAAAAAACGACAGTGTTACCCCTTATGTATTTTTTCATGACGTGTGATAAAAAACGACAGTGTTACCCCTTATGTTTTATTTGACAACGACCAATAAAAACGACAGTGTTACCCCTTATGTTTTTTTCCGTGACGTGATAAAAAACGACAGTGTTACCCCTTATGTTTTATTTGACAACGAACAATAAAAAGCGACAGTGTTACCCCTTATGTTTTATTTGACAACGACCAATAAAAAACGACAGTGTTACCCCTTATGTTTTTTCCATGACGAAAGATAAAAAGCGACAGTGTTACCCCTTATGTTTTTTTCCGTGACGTGATAAAAAACGACAGTGTTACCCCTTATGTTTTATTTGACAACGAACAATAAAAAGCGACAGTGTTACCCCTTATGTTTTATTTGACAACGACCAATAAAAAACGACAGTGTTACCCCTTATGTTTTTTTCATGACGTGATAAAAAACGACAGTGTTACCCCTTATGTTTTATTTGACAACGACCAATAAAAAACGACAGTGTTACCCCTTATGTTTTTTTCCGTGACGTGATAAAAAACGACAGTGTTACCCCTTATGTTTTATTTGACAACGACCAATAAAAAACGACAGTGTTACCCCTTATGTTTTTTTCTGTGACGTAATAAAAAACGACAGTGCTACCCCTTATGTTTTATTTGACAACGACCAATAAAAAACGACAGTGTTACCCCTTATGTTTGTTTCATGACGTGATAAAAAACGACAGTGTTACCCCTTATGTATTTTTTCATGACGTGTGATAAAAAACGACAGTGTTACCCCTTATGTTTTATTTGACAACGAACAATAAAAAGCGACAGTGTTACCCCTTATGTTTTATTTGACAACGACCAATAAAAAACGACAGTGTTACCCCTTATGTTTTTTCCATGACGAAAGATAAAAAGCGACAGTGTTACCCGTTATGTTTTTTTCCGTGACGTGATAAAAAACGACAGTGTTACCCCTTATGTTTTATTTGACAACGAACAATAAAAAGCGACAGTGTTACCCCTTATGTTTTATTTGACAACGACCAATAAAAAACGACAGTGTTACCCCTTATGTTTTTTTCCGTGACGTGATAAAAAGCGACAGTGTTACCCCTTATGTTTTATTTGACAACGACCAATAAAAAACGACAGTGCTACCCCTTATGTTTTATTTGACAACGACCAATAAAAAACGACAGTGTTACCCCTTATGTTTGTTTCATGACGTGATAAAAAACAACAGTGTTACCCCTTATGTATTTTTTCCGTGACGTGATAAAAAACGACAGTGTTACCCCTTATGTTTTATTTGACAACGACCAAAAAAAAATGACAGTGTTACCCCTTATGTTTTTTTCATGACGTGATAAAAAACGACAGTGTTACCCCTTATGTTTTATTTGACAACGAACAATAAAAAGCGACAGTGTTACCCCTTATGTTTTATTTGACAACGACCAATAAAAAACGACAGTGTTACCCCTTATGTTTTTTTCCATGACGAAAGATAAAAAGCGACAGTGTTACCCCTTATGTTTTACTTGACAACGACCAATAAAAAACGACAGTGTTACCCCTTATGTTTTTTTCATGACGTGATAAAAAACGACAGTGTTACCCCTTATGTTTTATTTGACAACGACCAATAAAAAACGACAGTGTTACCCCTTATGTTTTTTTCCGTGACGTGATAAAAAACGACAGTGTTACCCCTTATGTTTTATTTGACAACGACCAATAAAAACGACAGTGTTACCCCTTATGTTTTTTTCATGACGTGATAAAAAACGACAGTGTTACCCCTTATGTATTTTCTCATGACGTGTGATAAAAAACGACAGTGTTACCCCTTATGTTTTATTTGACAACGACCAATAAAAAACAACAGTGTTACCCCTTATGTTTTTTTCCGTGACGTGATAAAAAACGACAGTGTTACCCCTTATGTTTTATTTGACAACAACCAAAAAAAAATGACAGTGTTACCCCTTATGTTTTTTTCATGACGTGATAAAAAACGACAGTGTTACCCCTTATGTTTTATTTGACAACGAACAATAAAAAGCGACAGCGTTACCCCTTATGTTTTATTTGACAACGACCAATAAAAAACGACAGTGTTACCCCTTATGTTTTTTTCCATGACGAAAGATAAAAAACGACAGTGTTACCCCTTATGTATTTTTTCATGACGTGTGATAAAAAAACGACAGTGTTACCCCTTATGTTTTATTTGACAACGAGCAATAAAAAACGACAGTGTTACCCCTTAGGTTTTTTTCCATGACGAAAGATAAAAAGCGACAGTGTTACCCCTTATGTTTTACTTGACAACGACCAATAAAAAACGACAGTGTTACCCCTTATGTTTTTTTCATGACGTGATAAAAAACGACAGTGTTACCCCTTATGTATTTTTTCATGACGTGTGATAAAAACGACAGTGTTACCCCTTATGTTTTATTTGACAACGACCAATAAAAAACAACAGTGTTACCCCTTATGTTTTTTTCCGTGACGTGATAAAAAACGACAGTGTTACCCCTTATGTTTTATTTGACAACAACCAAAAAAAAATGACAGTGTTACCCCTTATGTTTTTTTCATGACGTGATAAAAAACGACAGTGTTACCCCTTATGTTTTATTTGACAACGAACAATAAAAAGCGACAGCGTTACCCCTTATGTTTTATTTGACAACGACCAATAAAAAACGACAGTGTTACCCCTTATGTTTTTTTCCATGACGAAAGATAAAAAACGACAGTGTTACCCCTTATGTATTTTTTCATGACGTGTGATAAAAAAACGACAGTGTTACCGCTTATGTTTTATTTGACAACGAGCAATAAAAAACGACAGTGTTACCCCTTATGTTTTTTTCCATGACGAAAGATAAAAAGCGACAGTGTTACCCCTTATGTTTTACTTGACAATGACCAATAAAAAACGACAGTGTTACCCCTTATGGTTTTTTCATGACGTGATAAAAAACGACAGTGTTACCCCTTATGTTTTATTTGACAACGACCAATAAAAAACGACAGTGTTACCCCTTATGTTTTTTTCCGTGACGTGATAAAAAACGACAGTGTTACCCCTTATGTTTTATTTGACAACGACCAATAAAAAACCACAGTGTTACCCCTTATGTTTTTTTCATGACGTGATAAAAAACGACAGTGTTACCCCTTATGTATTTTTTCATGACGTGTGATAAAAAACGACAGTGTTACCCCTTATGTTTTATTTGACAACGACCAATAAAAAACAACAGTGTTACCCCTTATGTTTTTTCCGTGACGTGATAAAAAACGACAGTGTTACCCCTTATGTTTTATTTGACAACAACCAAAAAAAAATGACAGTGTTACCCCTTATGTTTTTTTCATGACGTGATAAAAAACGACAGTGTTACCCCTTATGTTTTATTTGACAACGAACAATAAAAAGCGACAGCGTTACCCCTTATGTTTTATTTGACAACGACCAATAAAAAACGACAGTGTTACCCCTTATGTTTTTTTCCATGACGAAAGATAAAAACGACAGTGTTACCCCTTATGTATTTTTTCATGACGTGTGATAAAAAAACGACAGTGTTACCCCTTATGTTTTATTTGACAACGAGCAATAAAAAACGACAGTGTTACCCCTTATGTTTTCTTCCATGACGAAAGATAAAAAGCGACAGTGTTACCCCATATGTTTTTTTCCATGACGAAAGATAAAAAGCGACAGTGTTACCCCTTATGTTTTATTTGACAACGACCAATAAAAAACGACAGTGTTACCCCTTACGTTTTTTTCCATGACGAAAGATAAAAAGCGACAGTGTTACCCCTTATGTATTTTTTCATGACGTCTGATAAAAAAACGACAGTGTTACCCCTTATGTATTATTTGACAACGAACAATAAAAAGCGACAGTGTTACCCCTTATGTTTTATTTGACAACGAACAATAAAAAGCGACAGTTTTACCCCTTATGTATTTTTTCATGACGTGTGATAAAAAAACGACAGTGTTACCCCTTATGTTTTATCTGATAACGACCAATAAAAAACGACAGTGTTACCCCTTATGATTTTTCCATGACGAAAGATAAAAAGCGACAGTGTTACCCCTTATGTTTTATTTGACAACGACCAATAAAAAACGACAGTGTTACCCCTTATGTATTTTTTCATGACGTGTGATAAAAAAACGACAGTGTTACCCCTTATGTTTTATTTGACAACGACCAATAAAAAACAACAGTGTTACCCCTTATGTATTTTTTCATGACGTGCTAAAAAACGACAGTGTTACCCCTTATGTTTTATTTGACAACGACCAATAAAAAACGACAGTGTTACCCCTTATGTTTTTTTCCATGACGAAAGATAAAAAGCGACAGTGTTACCCCTTATGTTTTATTTGACAATGACCAATAAAAAACGACAGTGTTACCCCTTATGTTTTTTTCCATGACGAAAGATAAAAAGCGACAGTGTTACCCCATACGTATTTTTTCATGATGTGTGATAAAAAGCATCAGTGTTACCCCTTATGTTTTATTCAACAACGAGCGCAAAAAGCGACAGTGTTACCCTTTATGTTTTATTTGACAATGAACAATAAAAAGCGACAGTGTTACCCCTTATGTATTTTTTCATGACGTGTGATAAAAAACGACAGTGTTACCCCTTATGTTTTTTTCCATGACGAAAGATAAAAAGCGACAGTGTTACCCCTTATGATTTTTCCATGACGAAAGATAAAAGCGACAGTGTTACCCCTTATGTTTTATTTGACAACGACCAATAAAAAACGACAGTGTTACCCCTTATGTATTTTTTCATGACGTGATAAAAAACGACAGTGTTACCCCTTATGTTTTAGTTGACAACGACCAATAAAAAGCGACAGTGTTACCCCTTATGATTTTTCCATGACGAAAGATAAAAAGCGACAGTGTTACCCCTTATGTTTTATTTGACAACGACCAATAAAAAACGACAGTGTTACCCCTTATGTTTTTTTCCATGACGAAAGATAAAAAGCGACACTGTTACCCCATATGTATTTTTTCATGATGTGTGATAAAAAGCATCAGTGTTACCCCTTATGTTTTATTCAACAACGAGCGCAAAAAGCGACAGTGTTACCCTTTATGTTTTATTTGACAATGAACAATAAAAAGCGACAGTGTTACCCCTTATGTATTTTTTCATGACGTGTGATAAAAAACGACAGTGTTACCCCTTATGTTTTTTTCCATGACGAAAGATAAAAAGCGACAGTGTTACCCCTTATGATTTTTCCATGACGAAAGATAAAAAGCGACAGTGTTACCCCTTATGTTTTATTTGACAACGACCAATAAAAAACGACAGTGTTACCCCTTATGTATTTTTTCATGACGTGATAAAAAACGACAGTGTTACCCCTTATGTTTTAGTTGACAACGACCAATAAAAAACAACAGTGTTACCCCTTATGTTTTAGTTGACAACAACCAATAAAAAACGACAGTGTTACCCCTTATGTTTTAGTTGACAACGACCAATAAAAAACTACAGTTTTACCCCTTATGTTTTTTTCCATGACGAAAGATAAAAAGCGACAGTGTTACCCCTTATGTATTTTTTCATGATGTGTGATAAAAAGCATCAGTGTTTTTATCAGTGTTATGTTTTATTAGACAACAATGATAAAAAAAAAACGACATTGTTACCCCTTATGTTTTATCCAACAACGAGCGCAAAAAACGACAGTGTTTATGTTTTATTTGACAACGACCAATAAAAAACGACAGTGTTACCCCTTATGTTTTTTTCCATGACGAAAGATAAAAAGCGACAGTGCTCCCCTTAAGATTTTTTTGCTGACGTCCGATAAAAAACAACAGTGTAGCCCCTTAACTTTTATTAGATAACAACGATAAAAAGCAACAGTGTTACCCCTTATGCTTTTTGTCAAGATGACCAATAAAAAGCGACAGTGTTACCCTTTATGTTTTATTTGACGACAACTGATAAGAAAAAAAGTCTCACCGGTTATGTTTTTTTTGCTGACGATCGATTAGAAATGACAGTGTTACCACTTATGTTTTTTTCATAATGAGCGATAAAAAGTGACAGTGTTACCCCTAAAGTTTTATTTGAAGAACACTGATAAAAAGCGACAGTGTTATCTCTTACGTTTTATATGACGATGACCGATTAAAAGGAACAATGTTACCCCTTATGTTTGTTTTGCTGACGACCTAGTAAAAATGACTGTGTTACCCCTCATGCTTTTTTTCAAGATGAACGATAAAAAGCGACAGTGTTACCCCTTATGTTTTATTTGACGACAACTGATAAAAAACAAGTCTTACCCATTATGCTTTTTTGCTGACGACCGATAAAAAACGACAGTGTTAACCCTTATGTTTTCTTTCATCACGAAAGATAAAGGTACCGGTCACATCCTGGTCACAGCATTCGCTGCGTCCAGTTCGGTCATAAAACTAAAAGAACACCACAAAACTCGTCAAAAGTATTAATTATATTAGGGTTATTAGGGATTGAATTAAGGTGGCGTACCCATCATCCCTGAGATTCATTACAAACTGTAAGGCTCGGACTCACCACTGCCGGTTCTGCTCTCGGGTAGGATGGCCTGCTTTGTCCACTCGTAGGCTCAGTCACTATGGCATATTTATTTATAAGGCAATACTTGGGTGTGCTACCTAGCTATTTATGCTCCCTTATGTGGAAAAGTGCTGCTCCACACTTTTTACATTCGCAGGACTTCTGTCCCCAATATGCGGACAGAACAGGGTAAAAAGGCTTTTGTATGCTCTGCCCCCACTGTGTGGAATACGCTGCAGAAAGACCTAGGACTTGTTGAATGAAATTTGTTAAATGCTTCTAATCTTTCTAAGATGTCAGTGTTTTGAATAGGTTTTTGTTTTCCGGTTACAAAAAGGGGTCTTTTAATATTGCTGTAGTGTGAATTGATTTGCTTTATTTTAGTGCTATTTTTCCTGTGTATTTGTCTGTAACTGATTGTCTGTAACTGCGGTTCATTGTGCTGCTGCCTGTCTTGGCCAGGTCACTTTTGAAAAAGAGATTTTTAATCTCAGTAAAAAGAAATCCTGGTTAAATAAAGGTTAAATAAAAAATATGAAAAATACACTTCGTGGCTCTGTCACGTTAAAATTGTACCGGGGGCGAAAATTGTAACGGCCTACGTCATCGTTTGTTTACATCCTGACAACCTGCCCGGCAACAGACGGCGCGATGCAGAAAACATGTTTCCAAACGACGAAATAACATAATACAGATAGCGGATCGCTATCTGTATTATGATAGATAGCGATAACACTTGTTTTTACTTTATATTTGTATTGTATTTAATTGTTTAATCAAAACAATAAAAAAATTTGCCCACGAAACGGGCGATCGCGTCAAATGACAAATGTTTTGCCCGCGAAACGGGCGATCGCGTCAAATGACGCGTCAAATGACGTAGGAAGGTTCTTGAAACATAATACAGATAACGGATCGCTAGATAACACTTGTTTTTACTTTATATTTGTATTGTATTGAATTGTTTAACTTGTTTGTCTTGTCACGCTCAATGAAGGAGTGCAATGAACAAGCATGACAGTTCGCGAATGTTCAAGAACCTTCCTACGTCATTTGACGCGTCATTTGACGCGATCGCCGTTTTTGCGGGCAATTTTTTTTAATGTTTCGATTAAACAATTAAATACAATACAAATATAAAGTAAAAACAAGTGTTATCGCTATCTATCATAATACAGATAGCGATCCGCTATCTGTATTATGTTATTTCATCGTTTGGAAACATGTTTTCTGCCTCGCGTCGTCTGTTGCCGGGCAGGTTGTCAGGATGTAAACAAACGATGACGTAGGCCAGTACAATTTTCGCCCCCGGTACAATTTTAACGTGACAGCTCCAGTAATGTTTTGGGTGGAAGAGGGGACTGGTATAGCTCATGATAGTACCATTTTTAGATCCCTTGCCCAGCCTTTAAAAAAAAAATCATATCCGTTTTTTTGATATCACAAATAGACATTTGCACCAGTGGGCTTTACAGTCCATCAGTGGTGTAAAGACTAGCTGAAAACCTTACTTGAGTAAGGGTAGAGATTCCATATCACACATCTATAACAAAAAAAAAGAAGAGGAATTGGAACCTGTAACAAGGAGCTGTACTGAAAACAAATTCCACCAGCCTGGCTGTGTGGTCATTAAAAGTACCATCATCATATCAGAGAATTTTATCTTTTACAAGTCACCAATTAAAATATCACTTGAGTAAAAGTCGAAATGAACCAGTGGAGAAATAAATATTCACATCTTTTACTGAAAAGTAAAAATGCCAAACTGTAAAAATACTCTGCTACAAGTAAAAGTTTTGCATTGAAATTGTAATTGGAGAAGTATGAAGTATGAAACGTTTTTGGCATAATCACAAGCAGATAAGATGAGAATAGTGTGAATGTAGGTGGACTTCAGGTGCTGCCAGGTGACGGGCCACACCGTAGCTCTTTCACCGTGGAGATCAGGAAGACCAGACCTTTGATGAGCAGGCAGACAGGGGTTAGTAACAGCTACTGTCTCATCCATATTGTTATAAAATACTTTAAAAAAAAAAAGGTTGAAAGGGTTTTATATATTTTTTTCTACGTTTCTTAAATTATGTAGTGAACTCTTAACATTTTTCCATGTAATCATGTAAACAATCAAACTTACAACCTAGCTTTTTAATCCTTGAACATAAACTTTTAAATGGTATGCCTGAATATCAATAAAACAAGCTAAATAACTGCAATATATCAAGAGAACAGTGTGCTGTGGGTCCATGTGACCGGTGTTCACCCAATAAAAAGGTGGCGCAAGATTTGTATTATTGGTACATAACTTTGACCCGGTGTGCAGCCACTTGATTTATTACCTGCTTTCCCTTTGTGGAAAATAAACAAACAAAAGTGGGATACTGAGTAATATCCTTTGTACACCGGGTTACCCTTTCCTTTTCTTTTTGACCAAGCCTATCCTATCTATTCTATCCTTGCCACCACAGACCCAGGCTCCGTACAAGCAAGCTCCAGGTAGTGACAATGCTGACACTACCTATCCTAGTTTCCCACATCTACTGACAAGATAACCAACTTTTTGACAACACTAATTTGGCCAAAAACCTATCTATTCTCCATAAAAATGGATTCATTTTGTGAGGTTTTTTCGCACCATTTTACCTTCCTTTATTTTTTCTGTCTCACACCTGGCAATATGGTTTACACAGATTTTGCAGTACCAGGTAGCTGCCATCTTTAACAGAACATGGACATGGTTCGCCTCAACAGACATTTCAAACATATGGCTGTGAAGCTGGGGAAACAGATCCTTGTCAGAACAATCAGAAAGAACCTAGGTGACAATGGCTGCTGCTGTTCCTTTTCCTCTTGGAGCCTTTCCCTCATTGCCTTTTAGAAGACGTTGGAAGCACATTTCTGTTGCTTGGCAAACTGCAGTCAGCCTGCCGATGGTTTCTGAAGGCCACCTCTATCCTTCAAAGTCAGGAATTGATGCCCAGAGCCATGTGATGTCAGTGCCTCTGAGCATGGCATCATATCAGCTTCTGTTTCATCTTCTTTACAATGAATCCTGTGATGTAAGAGATGGCAGCTTCCTTGTACTCAGAGAGGTGGCCCACATCTGGAAGTTCAGCAAAGTTTTCATCTTCAGGCACAAGCACTTCCACTGGCTCGATGTCCAACCTGCGTGCGATGTTCATAATTGCAGGCGTCGAGTCAAGGATGGTCTTGTTTTCACGAAGGAGACAGTTTCCTGTGCCTTACAAGGAGACACTTGTATGCCCCGCCGAATTGCCTTACATTGGGGTTGTGTTGTAACCTCCATGTGCTCTGATTGCAGAGAAGAACAGCTCCAAATGGTCCTGACTGAGTTTGTAGGTCCGAAGGTATATGCACGGGGCATCTCGCTGCTCCACCATGTCTTCATAGGTGCCCATCACACTTCACACTTGCATCGATGGTTTGGCTTTGTCTCCATTACTATGGATGACGCTTCTTCATATTCATACAATTCAAGTAATTGCAAATTCATGTGCAGGGGTAGTGAGGATAGTGGTGTCTCAATTCCCTCTGGCATCAGGTGTAGGTTTGAGGCGCCCAAAAAATATGGTAACCGTCGTACTTTCCGCGGATAACACAGTCGCGGAGAGACATGCACAAATTATTTTGAGTTTATACATATGTAAAAAAAAAAAAATCCCTATAGGTATATGATAACCATCATATTAACAGCGGAACAGAGACATTTTTACGAATGCACAGGGCCACTTCATCTATAAATAATAATGCCCCCAAACTTGTGAGCATATTATTATCTCACATAAGTGTAGCTACGCCATAGGTTTAACAGGATAATCAAAACCTCGGGCCCGGAGACACACCAGCTCCGGCAGTCAAGTGCAGGCAGCCAGCATTCATGATATGATTTCAACCAAATATTAACCCGTAATAAATATAAAACCGATAGGCTATTCAACAGTATTCAACCATAGATAGTAGGCCTATATAAAACACGTATTCAACACAGTACCATGGCTATTTAATTAGCTGGCATAACAGAGCTAACACGTTGTGACCCTTGTGGCCGACACTGGCGACACCAACACCTTTTAATTCGTTCTATAAATTACAGTTTATGGTTGTAACATACACATTAGTTGTAGATACAGTGTTACTCACCGAAAAAACTGGAGAGCACAGCTTTTAAACGATCGGTTGGTACAGTTGACCGCAGAGCAAGACATCTTGGCATCGGAATTAACAACAGGAATGAACGCAGTCGAGGTCAAGATGACGGAGATAGCAATCCTGAAAACTAGCCTCCGAATCGACGTGAGAGTCAGCTGCTATCTGTCACTCAAGAGGCTGCGCCCCTAATTATTCATACATTTTAACCTCAAATAAAATAAAAACTATCCTCCTAAAAAATATTCAACCCCCTCAGTGTTGTCATGGAGATATGAACTAAACATACTGACTAGAATGGTTTTTTGGACCAGGCTGTAAATAGGTTTAATAAGACTGTGAAAACGGCCTGTTTAACATGTGAGTCCCTTTTGGTACCACCTCGTAGTGGCCACCCGGTGCTACTGCAATGTTTGTCCCTTCCGCATTGGATGCTGGTGTATCTCGCTGTGGTTGGGGCTTGGTTACCCCTTATGTTTTTTTTGCTGGCAACCGATAAACTGCGACAGTGTTACCCCTTATGTTTTATTTGACGACGACCGAAAAATATTGTGAATAGTGAATACTAGATGAATGAAAACAGTATTTAGTATGTATTTTTATTTTGGATTAATATCACAAAAGGCCACTTGCAACATATTTACAATATATTGCACAAAAATATGAAATGGCAGATGCTTTCTACGGCTTTAACAATGCTACTTGGCAGATCATGCTGGTAATGGGTACATGTATAACGGTCGATTAATACAGTCGTTGAAATGTGGATATTAATATTGATATGCAAACTATAAAGCGTGTTCTGTACACCGCCAGAAGGGGGCGCGCACACAGCCTCATCACTTCTAGTGTGTGTGCGTTCGTCGGTCCGTTGGTTGTGCCGGAGGCGCGGTGCAGCCCCTGAGACGCTCCCAATGCACCAGTTCAGAACAGAAGAACCTCATTGATGTGTCAAAGGAACAAAATCAGCAGGAAAGAACAATCCTGGTTGAGGTTAAAGAGGTCTCTCACAATGTGTTATCAGAGCAGGGGGCTTTGGTCGCCAAGGAGACACACACAGACACACAAACACACAAACACAGCTGCCGGGTAACACCCCCCGCTGTCGTCATGGGTACCACCAGACTCTGGGGGGGGGGGGACAGCTGCTACCTCAGCAGGGGTTCAATGTATGGGGGAGGGGAGGTCTGGCTATTGTTGTATGGGAAGGGACGGACATGTGTCCATATATATATTATATATATATATAGAAATGTATAGGCGTAGCCTTACATAATATGCATATGCAAATGTTTATATATATATATATATATATATATATATATATATATGCATATGTATATATATATGTGGTCTGTAAAGGTTTAGATGACCGACATTAGCTCTACCTGGAGATGAATTAGAGAGCAGCATAGACAAAGGGAGAGAGACAGACAGAAAGAGAGACAGACAGACAGAAACTGGATGACCCTGGTCTTGGAATGTGAAGAGAGAGCCGCCCCCCCAACACACATACCACAGACACAAACACACCCCTCCCCCCTCATACCCACACTCTCCCTCCCCGTGTCTCCTGTCCCTCCTGTCTGCTGAGCAGAGAGAGAGATCAGCACAGAGGGAGGGCTGGGGGAGACGGAGGGGAGTCATGTGACCCTGACTCCTCCCCTATGACACGGACCCCTCCCCCTATGCCCCTGACTCCTCCCCCTATGCCCCTGACTCCCCCCCCTGGGATTCCTGAGGGGGGGTGATGATCCCGTGCTATAGTACCAGTATAATACACACAGTACTGCTATAGTACCAGTATAATACACACAGTACTGCTATAGTACCAGTATAATACACACAGTACTGATATAGTACCAGTATAATACACACAGTACTGCTATAGTACCAGTATAATACACACAGTACTGATATAGTACCAGTATAATACACACAGTACTGCTATAGTACCAGTATAATACACACAGTACTGCTATAGTACCAGTATAATACACACAGTACTGCTATAGTGCTAGTATAATACACACAGTACTGCTATAGTACCAGTATAATACACACAGTACTGCTATAGTACCAGTATAATACACACAGTACTGCTATAGTGCTAGTATAATACACACAGTACTGCTATAGTACCAGTATAATACACACAGTACTGCTATAGTACCAGTATAATACACACAGTACTGCTATAGTGCTAGTATAATACACACAGTACTGATATACTGCTAGTATAATACACACAGTACTGCTATAGTACCAGTATAATACACACAGTACTGCTATAGTGCTAGTATAATACACACAGTACTGCTATACTGCTAGTATAATACACAAAGTACTGCTTTAGTGCTAGTATAATACACAAAGTACTGCTATAGTACCAGTATAATACACACAGTACTGCTATAGTGCTAGTATAATACACACAGTACTGCTATAGTGCTAGTATAATACACTCAGTACTGCTATACTGCTAGTATAATACACACAGTACTGCTATAGTATCAGTATAATACACAAAGTACTGCTATAGTACCAGTATAATACACACAGTACTGCTATAGTGCTAGTATAATACACACAATACTGCTATACTGCTAGTATAATACACACAGTACTGCTATAGTGCTAGTATAATACACACAGTACTGCTATACTGCTAGTATAATACACACATAGTACCAGTATAATACACAGTACTGCTATACTGCTAGTATAATACACACAGTACTGCTATACTGCTAGTATAATACACAAAGTACTGCTATAGTACCAGTATAATACACACAGTACTGCTATAGTGCTAGTATAATACACACAGTACTGCTATACTGCTAGTATAATACACACAGTACTGCTATAGTACCAGTATAATACACACAGTACTGCTATAGTGCTAGTATAATACACAGTACTGCTATACTGCTAGTATAATACACACAGTACTGCTATACTGCTAGTATAATACACAAAGTACTGCTATAGTACTAGTATAATACACAGTACTGCTATACTGCTAGTATAATACAAAGTACTGCTATAGTACCAGTATAATACACACAGTACTGCTATAGTGCTAGTATAATATAATACACATAGTACTGATATAGTTCTAGTATAATACACACAGTACTGCTATAATACACACAGTACTGTTAGTAATAGTATAGTACACAGTACTGATATAGTTCTAGTATTATACACACAGCACTGGTATATATTACTAGTATAATACACAGTACTGCTATATAGTACTAGTATAATACACAGTACTAGTATAATACACACAGTACTGCTATAGCACTAATATAATACACACAGTACTGCTTTAGTTCTAGTATAATACACAGTACTGTTATAGTACTAGTATAATACACAGTACTGCTATAGTACTAGGATAATACACAGTACTGCTACAGTATTAGTATAATACACACAGTACTCCTATAGTACACACTACACAGTGTATGTTCTGATGGTTCCAAGAAGCGGCCCGCGGCCAACTAGGACCCCGGGGGGGCGGGGCATCAGTAGAGGACCAGAGTAGAGAACCAGAGCACAATAGAGTAGAATAAATACTTTATTGTTATTGTTTACATCACGTGCTTAGCACCAAAGAGCGTCACGTCGGAAGTCATATATACACGACAACATCACAAGCGGTCTGAACCCAAACAAAGAGCGGTCATCCACGTCAACAAATGACGTCACCGGACGACCACACGGCATTCCGTCCCGGTGCGACGGACGACCCCCCCGGGACCACCGGAACCCAGCTCCGGTACCGGGAGCTCCTCCTGGGACCACCTGCCGCCTAACGGCGGCTCTCGGCGGCCACGTGGTCCGAACACTTCCGTGTTCCTCGGACCTTTTCCGGTCTGTCCTGTAGACCCGCCGGTCCCTGCGAGACTCGAACCAAACCCCCCTCGAGCGGGACGAGGGTCTAGAAGGCCGCTATGGCGGGAGACCAGGGAGGCGCCATGCTGCGCAGCCGCGGCTCACGGCGCACCTTCTCCTCTCCCGCCTCGTCTCGAGCCGCCGCGTCCTTACTCAGCAGACCAGAGAAGCTCGAGCCGAACACGGAGATCAGCCCGGTGACCGTCCCCTCGGTCCCGGGGCTCTCGGAGATCATCTCGGTGACCGTCCTTTCGGTCCCGGGGCCCTCGGAGATCATCCCGGTGACCGTCCCCTCGGTCCCGGGGCCCTCAGAGATCGGTCCGGTCCCCTGGCTCTCCTCCCCCGGCGGGCAGGTCGCGGAGGCGCGGCGGGTCCTCTTCGCGGGTCCGTCCGAGGCCTCGGCGCTCCGCCTCTTTCGCGCGGGGGGGCTGCAGGCCTCTTTCACATCCGTCTCCTGCGCGAGAGAGAACCCGTCCAGCGCGAGCAAAGCGCGCGTCGCCTCGAGGTCCTCGCTGGGGCTGTCCTCCTCCTCCCCCCCGGCTGCTCTGGTCTGCGGGGTCTCCGGTGGAGCTGGGTCCGGGTGGTGGTCTCCCTGATCCGGGTCCCCGTATCCCCCCGCCGCCTCCGCGCGCGCCCACTCGTAGTATTCGCTGAGGTAGACGTGGCGCGCGGAGCGCAGCACGAGGGACACGAGCAAGTTCCGGTGCAGCTTGACGCCGCCGCGCTGCACGCGCGAGGTGTAGATCTTCCCGAGCGAGAGGCTCATGACCCGGTGCGCCTCCACCCTGTACTCCATCGGACCCAGACCCAGGAGTCTTTGTTTCCGTACTTCCGGTCGGTAGGTCTCGTACAGTCCGTGTTGTGGTCGGTAATGAGGGAGGGACTAGCTATCCGTTAATAGTCCGGATGTACCGAGGCCGGCGGTGTCGTCGTTGTTGTTGTTCCGTCTACGGCGGCTGGAGTGAGGACTCTTCTATTTATAAGGCTACTATATAGTGACACGTGGGAGCTCCGACAGCCAATAGGAAGCTGAGCCCAGCTTGAAATCTACCCCGCCATTTCCAGGCCGGCCAATGACAGCACCCCTGAGGGACACGTGACTCAGTATTTAAATACAGACACAGATATAGTAAGATAAGATATGGTAGTAAGATAGACTGATAGATAGAAACTTATACTAAATGGCAAACACCACGTTACAAATATAATTTAAATAAGTTAATACAAAGTATAAATTTGCAAAGATACCAAATTCAAAATGCAAAAAATATAAATGGAGGAAAATAATAATATACAAGAAGAATGCTCTAAGCTAATGTCTCCATGGGTGGGGTCCGCAGGGTGTGGTGGGCAGGGCTGAGGGGGGCGTGGGTCGGCCCGGGGCCCCGCCCCCACCCAGGGAGGGGGGGTCCAGTCTGAGGGTGGGGCCCGGGGGGGGGGGTCCAGTCTGAGGGTGGGGTTCCTGGGGGGGGGTCCAGGTAGAGGGTGGGGTTCCTGGGGGGGGGGTCCGGTTGCTGAAGCAGATCCTCTGTCCTCGTGGGCAGAGGAGACGCTAGGACGCTCTCCAAAGGGCCTGGTCCTGGTCCAGGTCCTGGTCCTGGTCCACAGGGCCTGGTCCTGGTCCTGGTCCAGGTCCTGGTCCTGGTCCACAGGGCCTGGTCCTGGTCCACAGGGCCTGGGCCTGGTCCTGGTCCTGGTCCTGGTCCAGGTCCTGGTCCAGGTCCTGGTCCTGGTCCACAGGGCCTGGTCCTGGTCCTGGTCCACAGGCCTGGTCCTGGTCCACAGGGCCTGGTCCTGGTCCAGGTCCTGGTCCTGGTCCACAGGGCCTGGTCCTGGTCCTGGTCCTGGTCCTGGTCCCGCCTTGATGAGTCCTTTTAGATATGCTGCACTCCAGCACACCACAGCTATATATATATATATAGCTGTGGTGTGCTGGAGTGCAGCATATCTAAAAGGACTCATATATATATATATATACAGTATGGCTGATGTCAGATACAGTACGGTTGATGTCAGATACAGTATGGATAAATTCAGTGTCTACATTTCTCACTCTCTGTTCAGCTGTATCACAATGTACACCATTTACAGATCACAATAAAGCATAATAGTGTTATTGTAGTTATGATATAATGTTATTAATGTATCAAATACACACTGTCTTTATGATGCACTTCCCCTTTAAGGGACACACAGGGAATGCCTGTCTTTATAATGCAATCCCCTTTAAGGGAACGCCCTACTATGGGATTCGGGTATTGCGTCATTTCTGGCAGCGGGATTCACCATAGGAACGATTTTGTAAAGATCCCGCCTAGAAAAGCTAAATGTTGAAAAGGAGAACAGATATAAGATATTTATCTTACATGTAATAATATATTCCAACCTAAGTGTTTGTGTGTGTGTGTGCGTGTGTGTGTGTGTGTGTGCGTGTGTGTGTGTGTGTGTGTGTGTGTGTGTGGGGGTGGGATTGTGTGCGTGTGTGTGTAGGGGGGGGGTAGGCGTGCGTGTGCGCATGCGCGCTACGTAACTAATAGGAAGTCATCTCCGCTGTCGTCGCTGCGATAGAAACCCGAGCCGGAAGTGTCGGAGTGACGCAGCGCCTGGTTTCCGGTTTCCACATGTAAACAACACCGCGCTTGGTCTCCTCTTCTCTTCCTCAACATGTCCATGGAGGATCCGTTTTTCGTGGTCAAGGGGTAAGAAAGCTCTACTGCGGACGTGTCATCTAGGACAGGAAGTCGTTTCAATACAATCGGACCCGCGGCACCGCTAGCCCCGAGGCTAAGCTAACAAGCTACATGCTACAGAACAATGAGGATTAAATGACGGGTTGGTCTGAACCAATCAGCACGAAGCGCGTCATCAGATAATTGATTAATTGATTACAATACTTAACAATATATACAGATATGACTTGTGACTGCGTGATCCCCTCTTAAGATGGGGTGAGGAGCCTGACAGCGTGTTGTGACATGGTGATGACGTTGTGTTGTGACGGGATGAGGGTGACAGGATGAGGAGTGTGTTGTGACGGGGAGGGTGACAGGGTGAGGAGTGTGTTGTGACGGGGTTAGGGTGACAGGGTGATGGTGTGTTGCGACAGGGTTTGGGTGACAGGGTGATGTGTGTTGTGACGGGGTTAGGGTGAGGGGTGTGTTGTGACGGGGTAAGTTGACAGGGTGAGGAGTGTGTTGTGACAGGGTTAGAGTGACAGGGTGACGTTGTGTTGTGACAGGGTTAGGGTGACAGATTGAGGGGTGTGTTGTGACAGGGTTAGGTTGACAGGGTGACAGTGTGTTGTGACGGGGTGATGAGTGTGTTGTGACAGGGTTAGGGTAACAGGGTGATGAGTGTGTTGTGACAGGGTTAGGGTGATGGTGTGTTGTGATGGGGTTAGGGTGACAGGGTGACGTTGTGTTGTGACAGGGTTAGGGTGACAGGGGGACCGTGTGTTGTGACAGGGTGAGGGTGTGTTGTGACGGGGTGAGGGTGTGTTGTGACAGGGTGAGGGTGTGTTGTGACGGGGTGAGGGTGTGTTGTGACGGGGTGAGGGTGTGTTGTGACTCAGGGAGGTGCAGAAGGCGGTGCTGTCAGCCCAGGGGCTCCACCTGCGATGGGGCGAGCTGCTGCGGGCGCCTGGGGGCGGGGCCTCCCGGGAGGAGGCGGAGTGGACGACCAATGAGCTGAGGAACAGCCTGAGGTCCATCGAGTGGGATCTGGAGGACCTCGACGAGACCATCGATATCCTCCACACACACACACACACACACACACACACACACACACACACACACACACACACACACACACACACACACACACACACACACACACACACACACACACACACACACACACACACACACACACACACCCCATGGGTGATGAAGTGAAGTGGTGATGGTGAAGGGGTGAATTGGTGATGGTGTAGTGGTGAAGTGGTAGTGGTGTGATGGTGAAGTGGTGATGGTGAAGGGGTGAATGGCTCACTCTGTGGAGGGTTTCTTAACGAGGTCACGTATCGTTGAGTCCAACCCGAAGAAGTTCAACCTGGACGCTCCGGAGCTCGCCAAGAGGAAGGCCTTCATCAGCGCCACCCGGAAGGAGGTCCAGGTAGGACCGGCCTCGGGGGGTAGGGGTCAGGGGTCAGGGGGTAGGACCGGCCTCAGGGGTCAGGAGGTAGGACCGGCCTCAGGGGTCAGGGGGTAGGACTGGCCTCAGGGGTCAGGGTGTAGGACCAGCCTCAGGGGTCAGGGGGTAGGACCGGCCTCAGGGGTCAGAGGTCAGGGGGTAGGACCGGCCTCAGGGGTCAGGAGGTATAACAGGGGTCAGAGGTCAGGGGGTAGGACCGGCCTCAGGGGTCAGGGGGTAGGACCGGCCTCAGGGGTCAGAGGTCAGGGGGTATGACCGGCCTCAGGGGTCAGGAGGTAGAACAGGGGTCAGAGGTTAGGAGGTAGAACAGGCCTCAGGGGTCAGAGGTCAGGAGGTAGATCAGGGGTCAGGAGGTAGAACAGGGGTCAGAGGTCAGGAGGTAGAACAGGGGTCAGAGGTTAGGAGGTAGAACAGGGGTCAGGAGGTAGAACAGGCCTCAGAGGTCAGGAGGTAGAACAGGCCTCAGGGGTCAAAGGTCAGGGGTCAGAGGTCAGGAGGTAGAACAGGCCTCAGTAGAGGTCCCTCCTAGAGGGTTCTCATCCTGCCCTGCCCCCCCTGTAGTGAGCAGTGCATACATGCATCATGCTGTCCGTACTGTAGAGCTGACAGCCGTTAATTTAAGATTAAATGAGAAGAATGGTTGGCTGTTAGCTAGGCTGGCTGTTAGCTAGGCTAGTTGACATGCTGTTACGTGGGCTAGCTGTTAGGTAGGCTAGCTGTTAGCTTTTAGGTAGCCTAGCTGTAAGCTAGGCTAGCTGACAGGCTATTAGGTAGGCTAGCTATTACCTAGGCTAGCTGACAGGCTATTACGTAGGCTAGCTGTTAACTTTTAGGTAGGCTAGTTGTTAGGTAGGCTAGCTGTTCGCTTTCAGGTAGGCTAGCTGTTAATCAGGCTAGTTGACAGGCTATTAGGTAGGCTAGCTGTTAGCTAGGCTAGCTGACAGGCTGTCTTTGTCTCTAGGAGATGAAGGAGCAGATGTCCAGTCCGGCCACCTTGTCCATCCCTGACAAGAACAACAGACAGGTATGAAACAATGGGGTTATACTGGTTCCACTGGGATTGTACCGAGATTATACTGGTTACACTGGGATATACTGAGATAATACTGGTTACACTGGGGTTGTACTGGTTTCACTGAGATTATATTGGTTACACTGGGATTATAAACCTTGATTATGCTGGTTAGACTGGGATTCTACTGGTTAAACTGGGATTATACTTGTTATACTGGGATTATACTGGGGTTTTACTGGTAACAATGGAATGATACTGGTTGAACTGGGATCATACTGGTTACACTGGGATTATACTGGGGTTACACTGGGATTATACTGGTTACACTGGGATTATACTGGTTTAACTGGGATTATAGTGGGATTCTACTGGGTACACTGGGATTATACTGGTATACCGGTAATACTGAGATTATACTGGTTCCAGTGGGGTAATACTGGGCTGATACTGGTCAGGGGTGAGAGGTCAGCGGTGGGCTGTGTTCCAGGGGCCGGGCGGGGGTCCGGGCGGGGACCGCTACACCAGACTGGACCAGCAGCTGCAGACGGCCAACAGCCTGTTCATAGAGGAGCAGCACTCACAGCAGCAGGTGGGCACGCACGCACGCACGCACGCACGCACGCACGCACGCACGCACGCACGCACGCACGCACGCACGCACGCACGCACGCACACACGCACACACGCACAGCAGCAGGTGGGCACGCACACACTCACAGACACACGCACACGCACGCACGCACAGCAGCAGCAGGTACGCACGCACTCACAGACACACGCACACGCACGCACGCACAGCAGCAGCAGGTACGCACACGCACTCACAGACACACGCACACGCACGCACGCACAGCAGCAGCAGGTACGCACACGCACTCACAGACACACGCACACGCACGCACGCACAGCAGCAGCAGGTACGCACACGCACTCACAGACACACGCACACGCACGCACGCACACAGACACAAGCACGCAAGCATACACACACACACAGACACACGCACACAGACACAAGCACGCAAGCATACACACACACACAGAAACACATACACACACGCACACATGTTTCTATTTGTTAGTATTTTAATATAAAGTGTGTGTGTGTGTGTGTGTGTGTGTGTGTGTGTGTGTAGCTGATGGCGGAGCAGCAGGACCAGCAGCTGGAGCTGGTCTCAGGGACCATCGGGGTCCTGAAGAACATGTCGGAGCGGATCGGCCTGGAGCTGGACGAGCAGGCAGTGTACGGCTCGACCTCTCACCCCTCACCCTCTCTCTCCCCACCCTCTCACTCCCCAGCCTCTCACTCCTCACCCTCTCACCCCTCACCCTCTCACTCCTGAGCCTCTCACTTCTCACCCTCTCACTCCTCACCCTCTCACTCCTCACCCTCTCACTCCTCAGCCTCTCACCCCTCACCCCTCACCCTCTCACTCCTCAGCCTCTCACTTCTCACCCTCTCTCTCCCCACCCTCTCACTCCCCAGCCTCTCACTCCTCACCCTCTCACCCCTCACCCTCTCACTCCTGAGCCTCTCACTTCTCACCCTCTCACTCCTCACCCTCTCACTCCTCAGCCTCTCACCCCTCACCCTCTCTCTCCCCACCCTCTCTCTCCCCACCCTCTCACTCCCCACCCTCTCACTCCTCACCCCTCACCCTCTCACTCCTCAGCCTCTCCCTCACCCTCTCTCTCCCCACCCTCTCACTCCCCAGCCTCTCACTCCTCACCCTCTCACCCCTCACCCTCTCACTCCTGAGCCTCTCACTTCTCACCCTCTCACTCCTCACCCTCTCACTCCTCACCCTCTCACTCCTCAGCCTCTCACCCCTCACCCTCTCTCTCCCCACCCTCTCACTCCCCACCCTCTCACTCCTCACCCCTCACCCTCTCACTCCTCAGCCTCTCCCTCACCCTCTCTCTCCCCACCCTCATCACTCCCCAGCCTCTCACTCCTCACCCTCACTCCTCACCCTCTCACCCCTCACCCTCTCTCTCCCCACCCTCTCACTCCCCAGCCTCTCACTCCTCAGCCTCTCACCCCTCACCCTCTCTCTCCCCACCCTCTCACTCCCCACCCTCTCACTCCTCACTCCTCACCCTCTCACTCCTCAGCCTCTCACCCCTCACCCTCTCTCTCCCCACCCTCTCACTCCCCACCCTCTCACTCCTCACCCCTCACCCTCTCACTCCTCAGCCTCTCCCTCACCCTCTCTCTCCCCACCCTCTCACTCCCCAGCCTCTCACTCCTCACCCTCACTCCTCACCCTCTCACCCCTCACCCTCTCACTCCTCACCCTCTCACTCCTCAGCCTCTCACTCCTCAGCCTCTCCCTCACCCTCTCTCTCCCCACCCTCTCACTCCCCAGCCTCTCACTCCTCACCCTCACTCCTCAACCTCTCTCACCTCACCCTCTTACTCTTCAACCTCTCACCCTCTCACCCCTCACCTTCTCACCCCTGACTCACTCATTGTGTATCTTTAGCGAGCTGAGGTTTGTTGTGTTGTGGCAGTGAGGTTTGTTGTGTTGTGGCAGTGAGGTTTGTTGTGTTGTGGCAGTGAGGTTTGTTGTGTTGTGGCAGTGAGGTTTGTTGTGTTGTGGCAGTGAGGTTTGTTGTGTTGTGGCAGTGAACTGAGGTTTTGCAGTGCCGGCTCGAGCCCTTTGGTAGCCCTAGTCCAGATTGAGTTTTGTGGCCCCCGTTCCCATAGCGAGTGTTTCCCTGTTAGTGACATTACTATACTGACCATCACTGAAGATACATTTTAACTGAGCAGTTTTTCACCCACTTGTAGATCTAATATACTACATTGCAATTAAACAATATTTGATGCATTGCAATTAGACAGAAAAGTTTCAGAGCATTTTATTTTTTCTTATTACACACTCAAATTCGTATGGATGAACTCCATAATGTGTAAAGGTGTTCATGTGAGGAATCTCAGAAAAGTTAAATATGGCTAAAATTTGCTCCATACATAAATTAAAGATGCTCAAGAATATTCAAGATGAAATTAACTATTAACTGTGGAAATGAGGACACTAAAAATAAGCAAAAAGGGTCAACTTTAATGAATTGAATACAAAAATACTACGAAGGATGCTCAGGAATATTCAACAAATTATAAGAGTTTAGACCACTTCATTCAGAGAATCAAAGTACATCGAGCTTGATCTGAGGTGTTGTGTTGGTGTGAGCTGAGGTGTGTTGTGTTGCTGTCTGCAGTGAGCTACGGTTGTGTTGTTGTGAGCAGTGAGCTGAGGTGTGTTGTGTTGTTGTGAGCAGTGAGCTGAGGTGTGTTGTGTTGTTGTGAGCAGTGAGCTGAGGTTGTGTTGTTGTGTTGTGCGCAGTGAGCTGTTTGTGTTGTGTGCAGTGACCTGGTTGTGTTGTGCGCAGTGAGCTAAGGTTGTGTTGTGTGTTGTGGCAGTGAGCTCAGGTTATGTTGTTGTGCGCAGTGAGCTAAGGTTGTGTTGTGTGTTGTGGCAGTGAGCTCAGGTTATGTTGTTGTGCGCAGTGAGCTAAGGGTGTGTTGTTGTCATGTGCGCAGTGAGCTAAGGGTGTGTTGTGTGTTGTGGCAGTGAGCTCAGGTTGTGTTGTTGTGCGCGGTGAGCTGGTTGTGTTGTGCAGTGAGCTACGGTTGTATTGTGCGCTGTGAGCTAAGGTTGTGCTGTTGTGTTGTGCGCAGTGAGCTGGTTGTGTTGTTGTGTTGTGAGCTGGTTCTGTTGTGCAGTGAGCTACGGTTGTGTTGTTGTGTTGTGCGCAGTGAGCTGGTTGTGTTGTTGTGTTGTGCGCAGTGAGCTGAGGTTGTGTTGTTGTGCGCAGTGAGCTAAGGTTGTGTTGTTGTGTTGTGCACAGTGAGCTACGGTTGTGTTGTTGTGTTGTGCACAGTGAGCTACGGTTGTGTTGTGTTGTTGTGTTGTGCACAGTGAGCTACGGTTGTGTTGTGTTGTTGTGTTGTGCACAGTGAGCTACGGTTGTGTTGTTGTGTTGTGCGCAGTGAGCTGGTTGTGTTGTTGTGTTGTGCGCAGTGAGCTGAGGTTGTGTTGTTGTGCGCAGTGAGCTAAGGTTGTGTTGTTGTGTTGTGCACAGTGAGCTACGGTTGTGTTGTTGTGTTGTGCACAGTGAGCTACGGTTGTGTTGTGTTGTTGTGTTGTGCACAGTGAGCTACGGTTGTGTTGTGTTGTTGTGTTGTGCACAGTGAGCTACGGTTGTGTTGTTGTGTTGTGCGCAGTGAGCTGGTTGTGTTGTTGTGTTGTGCGCAGTGAGCTGAGGTTGTGTTGTTGTGCGCAGTGAGCTAAGGTTGTGTTGTTGTGTTGTGCACAGTGAGCTACGGTTGTGTTGTGTTGTTGTGTTGTGCACAGTGAGCTAAGGTTGTGTTGTTCTGTTGTGCACAGTGAGCTACGGTTGTGTTGTTGTGTTGTGCACAGTGAGCTACGGTTGTGTTGTGTTGTTGTGTTGTGCACAGTGAGCTAAGGTTGTTGTGCACAGTGAGCTGGTTGTGTTGTGTTGTTGTGTTAAGGTTGTGTTGTGCACAGTGAGCTGGTTGTGTTGTGTTGTTGTGTTAAGGTTGTGTTGTTGTGCTAGCATGCTGGATGACTTCACCCACGAGGTCGACAACACGCACTCCAAGCTGGACAACGTGATGAAGAAGCTGGCGAAGGTGTCCCACATGACCAGCGGTACGGCTCCCCGAGTACAGCAGGAGTACTAGTATTACTGTACACATACAGTACGTTATACTACCGTAGTATTATTATAGTAGTATTACTGTATGTGTACAGTAATACTACTATAATACTACATTTAGTAGTATTAATGTATGCATACAGTAAGTAATATCACCATAGTATTACTGTACACATACAGTTAGTAATACTACCATAGTAGTATTATAGTAGTATAACTAGTATGACTAGTATAGTACTACTATAATGCTACGGTAGTATTACTTACTCTATGTGTGCAGTATTACTACTATAGCACTACTTTGGTAGTATTCCTTACTGTATGCGTCTCATTCTAATGGTATTTCTTATGTTCTGTATAGTGTGTGTGTGTGTGTGTGTGCGTGTTGTGTTAACGTGTTGTGTTGACGTGTTGTGCTTGGTGTGTTGTGGGTGGTGTGTTGACGTGTTGTGCGTGGTGTGTTGACGTGTTGTGCGTGGTGTGTTGACGTGTTGTGCGTTGACGTGTTGTGTTGACGTGTTGTGTGTGGTGTGTTGTGGGTGGTGTGTTGACGTGGAGTGTTGACGTGTTGTGCGTTGACGTGTTGTGTTGACGTGTTGTGCATGGTGTGTTGACCATGTTGTGTTGACCTGTTGTGTGTTGACGTGTTGTGCGTGTGTTGCAGACCGGCGTCAGTGGTGTGCGATCGGGGTCCTGCTCCTCATCCTCCTGGTGGTCCTGATGCTGTTCTTCATCCTCTGATCCTCCTCTTCATCACAAGACAGTCTCCGCTCAGCCAGGAGACCCAAGACCCGGACTCCCTAGAGACCTGGACCCCCTAGAGACCCAGACCCCCGAGAGACCCGGACCCCCGAGAGACCCGGACCCCCTAGAGACCTGGACCCCCTAGAGACCCGGACCCCCGAGAGACCCGGACCCCCGAGAGACCCGGACCCCCTAGAGACCTGGACCCCCTAGAGACCCAGACCCCCGAGAGACCCGGACCCCCGAGAGACCCGGACCCCCTAGAGACCTGGACCCCCTAGAGACCCAGACCCCCGAGAGACCCGGACCCCCGAGAGACCCGGACCCCCTAGAGACCCAGACCCCCTAGAGACCCGGACCCCCTAGAGACCCGGACCCCCCCGGACCCCCTAGAGACCCGGACCCCCTAGAGACCTGGACCTGGTCTGGTCTAGTCTGTACTGGTCTCTACTGGTCCGGTCCAGACTCTACTAGACTCTCTTGCTCTGTTGTGACTGATTAGGCTTGACTTGTCTCTCCTGGTGTCTCCGTCTCTCCTGGTCTCTCAGTCTCTCCCGGTCTCTCAGTCTCTGCTGGTCCCTCATGGTCTCTCTCAGTCTCTCCTGGTCTCTCAGTCTCTCCTGGTCTCTCCTGGTCTCTCCCGGTCTCTCAGTTTCTCCCGGTCTCTCAGTCTCTCCTGGTCTCTCCATCTCTCCTGGTCTCTCTCAGTCTCTCCTGGTCTCTCAGTCTCTCCTGGTCTCTCCTGGTCTCTGTCTCTCCTGGTCTCTCCTGGTCTCTCCGTCTCTCCTTGTTTCTCAGTCTCTCCTGGTCTCTCCCGGTCTCTCATGGTCTCTCTGTCTCTCCTGGTCTCTCAGTCTCTCCTGGTCTCTCCTGGTCTCTCTCGGTCTCTCCTGGTCTCTCAGTCTCTCCTGGTCTCTCCTGGTCTCTCTCGGTCTCTCCTGGTCTCTCAGTCTCTCCTGGTCTCTCCTGGTCTCTCTCTGTCTCTCCTGGTCTCTCCTGGTCTCTCAGTCTCTCCTGGTCTCTCCTGGTCTCTCTCAGTCTCTCCTGGTCTCTCAGTCTCTCCCGGTCTCTCTCAGTCTCTCCTGGTCTCTCAGTCTTTCCTGGTCTCTCCTGGTCTCTCTGTCTCTCCTGGTCTCTCCTTGTCTCTCAGTCTCTCCTGGTCTCTCCTGGTTTCTCCTGGTCTCTCCTGGTCCAGTTATTCCAACCCTCTGGTTGATGTTTTATTGTTTTAATGTCTCCTCTGTCTGCCCTAACGTCACCACGGTAACGGTCCTTGACCGACTGGAGACACTGGGACATACAAGGAGAGAGAGGACCTCCCCAGGACCTCCCCAGGACTCCCCCCCCCCCCCCCCCACACACACACTCCCCCCTCCCCCTCTCTTCTGTTTGTGGTGCGTTTGAAGTTTACTGATGAACGGGGGGAGTGGCGGGGAACCACGACTGAAGAGGATCGACCATTATGGACCCCCTCCCCCCTGGACCCCCTCCCCCCTGGACCCCCTCCCCCCCTCCCTGTCCAGGTGGTATTGGTACCCCCAGTCCCTCCTGGACTCCTAATGAGCTCTGGACCAGTGGTTCCTCCTAATGAGCTCTGGACCAGTGGTTCCTCCCAATGAGCCCTGGACCAGTGGTTCTGGACCAGTGGTTCTGGACCAGTGGTTCCTCCTAATGAGCCCTGGACCAGTGGTTCTGGACCAGTGGTTCTGCACCAGTGGTTCCTCCTAATGAGCCCTGGACCAGTGGTTCTGGACCAGTGGTTCTGGACCAGTGGCTCTGGACCAGTGGTTCTGGACCAGTGGTTCCTCCTAATGAGCTCTGGACCAGTGGTTCCTCCCAATGAGCCCTGGACCAGTGGTTCTGGACCAGTGGTTCTGGACCAGTGGTTCCTCCTAATGAGCCCTGGACCAGTGGTTCTGGACCAGTGGTTCTGGACCAGTGGTTCCTCCTAATGAGCCCTGGACCAGTGGTTCTGGACCAGTGGTTCTGCACCAGTGGTTCCTCCTAATGAGCCCTGGACCAGTGGTTCTGGACCAGTGGCTCTGGACCAGTGGTTCTGGACCAGTGGTTCCTCCTAATGAGCTCTGGACCAGTGGTTCCTCCTAATGAGCTCTGGACCAGTGGTTCCTCCTAATGAGCTCTGGACCAGTGGTTCCTCCTAATGAGCCCTGGACCAGTGGTTCTGGACCAGTGGTTCCTCTGGTACTGTAGTGTTATGTGTTCGTTATGAGTTGTTTTGATGCTGGTAAGACACTATGTGTTGACTGTATTCTGGTACAGGACGGTGGACCAGGTACCTAGGTACCTCGTCCATGGTCTCTGCGATGGTTTGATCATGTAAATATGAACGAGGGGTCGGGCCTCCCGCTGACCTTCGACCTATGTCTGTCTGATAGCCTGCTTGACCTATGAACTCTGACCGTCTGCACGGATCAGACATGGGAATCATTTCAATAAAAGCTGAAACATGTCTGTTCACCGTGAGTGTGGTCTCGCCTGGTGTGGGAGGGGCTTTCTGAAGGGGGCGTGGTCTCCACTGGTGTGGGAGGGGCTTTCTGAAGGGGGTGTGGTCTCCACTGGTGTGGGAGGGGCTGAAGGAGGGGGCGTCAGGATGCATGAATCAGTCTTGTATTAAAATACATAACGAGGCAACAGCAAGGGGTTCAAATGATGAAGAAAAACACAACACGTCTGTAGTCCACCTAGGGAGGGGGACCCCCGAGGGTCTGGGGGACCCCGAGGGGGGACCAGCTGAAGGCCTCATGAACAGGGTGAAGACGCCTCGGTCTGCTGGTTATTCAGTCTCACTGCCCTCGATGGGACGAGCCGGAGCCACGGTCCAGGGTGGGGGGCCCCTAGTGGGGGAGCACTAGTGACCCCTAGAGGAGGAGCACTAGTGACCCCTGGAGCACTAGTGACCCCTAGAGGAGGAGCACTAGTGACCCCTGGAGCACTAGTGACCCCTAGAGGAGGAGCACTAGTGACCCCTGGAGCACTAGTGACCCCTAGAGGAGGAGCACTAGTGACCCCTAGAGGAGGAGCACTAGTGACCCCTAGAGGAGGAGCACTAGTGACCCCTGGAGCACTAGTGACCCCTAGAGGAGGAGCACTAGTGACCCCTAGAGGAGGAGCACTAGTGACCCCTGGAGCACTAGTGACCCCTAGAGGAGGAGCACTAGTGACCCCTAGAGGAGGAGCACTAGTGACCCCTGGAGCACTAGTGACCCCTAGAGGAGGAGCACTAGTGACCCCTGGAGCACTAGTGACCCCTAGAGGAGGAGCACTAGTTAACTATATTATATAGTATACTGTGTTAATATAAACTATAATATATAATATACATATACTGTGGTAATATCAACTATATTATATAGTAGTATATATATAGTGTGGTAATATCAACTATATTATATAGTATATATATAGTGTGGTAATATCAACTATATTATATAGTATATGTATACTGTGGTAATATCAACTATATTATATAGTATACATATACTGTGGTAATATCAACTATATTATATAGTATACATATACTGTGGTAATATCAACTATATTATATAGTATATATATAGTGTGGTAATATCAACTATATTATATAGTATATGTATACTGTGGTAATATCAACTATATTATAGTAGTATATATATACTGTGGTAATATCAACTATATTATATAGTATACATATGCTGTGGTAATATCAACTATATTATAGTAGTATATATATAGTGTGGTAATATCAACTATATTATATAGTATATATATATAGTGTGGTAATATCAACTATATTATAGTAGTATATATATACTGTGGTAATATCAACTATATTATATAGTAGTATATATATACTGTGGCAATATCAACTATATTATATAGTAGTATATATATAGTGTGGTAATATCAACTATATTATAGTAGTATATATATAGTGTGGTAATATCAACTATATTATAGTAGTATATATATACTGTGGTAATATCAACTATATTATATAGTAGTATATATATAGTGTGGTAATATCAACTATATTATATAGTATATAAATACTATGGGGGCTACGTGCCTGGACCCCGGGGGGGGGTTGCCTGGAGGCGCCCGCTGAGGGGAGGGTCAGCTCTGCCCCCCACAGTCTGCTCCTCCACCTGCCCCCCCCACCCTGTGCTACTGTACCTGCTCCTCCATCCCCCTCTCCCCCCGCTCCTCTCCCCCCTCAGACCACCTAGTGGCCGCGACTGGAGGTACAGGTTTATAGTGTGGGGGTGTGGAGCCACCTAGTGGCCGCGGCTGGAGGTACAGGTTTATAATGCGGGGATGTGGCGTCACCTAGTGGCCGCGGCTGGAGGTACAAGTTTATATTGTGGGGGTGTGGCGCCACCTAGTGGCCGCGGCTGGAGGTATAGGTTTATAGTGGGGTCAGATGTCAGTGAGGGCGGTGGAAGGAGACAGGAAGCAGTTTGTGCTTATCTCAGACTTTAATAAAACACTAGCAGAGCTTTAGCAGCTCATGGAAGAAACAGACAGACAGACAGAAAAACAGGTGTCTGTCTCACAGCTAGACACACAGACTCAATCCTTCCCCCTGAGGTCAGAGGTTATTCTGTTACACGCAAGACACGCTAGACGACATCATCAGGAGAGAGAGGGAGAGACAGAGACAGAGAGAGAGAGAGAGAGGATATTGCTATCAATATTAACAATAAAAAGAAAACATAAACATTGGCAACATTATTTATTTTCCATTGACTGATCGTTGTCGTCCCCATGGTAACGGCTGAAGCCAGTGACTGATCGTTTTCGTCCCCATGGTAACGGCTGAAGCCTTGTGGACGCGTTGTGCATTAAGTCTCTTATTAATCGTTTATTTAGAGATGGGCGTTAATCGGTAGATCTCCATGGAGACGCCTGGTTGGCATGGTAACGCATGCAGCCAGAAAGGGCTGCTACCTGGCTTATTGCTAAGAGCTAACAGGCAGCACTAATGGCGCAGTTTCACCTGAGGGTGCGGGTCGGTTCAGTCTGCAAAGGTGCGGCACGGTTCGCAATTTCCACCGCCAAAAGTGGGCGTGATCCGGACTGAGCCGTACTCGTCTTGCAGTACTCCTCCGTTCCGAGACGCCTGAAAGGGTGCCGGCAAGTTGGAGCTACACACGTCATCCGTTGATTGGTCGACAGAATCGTCACACAGCATGACACACAGTACCAGCGAGGTATTTCTGGCGAAAACTGCGAAAGCTTTGTTTATTGAAAAAAATGTTGCGCAAAAGTTTGAGGTCCTTCTCGGACGTCCTACATTGTTGCTCTTTGTTTATTGTGCACATTCTTATTTTTCCTTGGATTTATTAGCAAGCTACACTGTGTCGGGCTGCTATGATGTCACGATGTTTACGGTGCTGCCGCAGCTATCGCCATCCGTCTTAAACGCCGCCCTACCATAAGGGCGCTGTCGGCGGTGGGAACGCGAGCCGTAACGGAGCTGGGCTAACGCTACTGGGCCGAGGCGTGCTGGGCCGAAGCGCACCCGCCGGTGGAAATGCGCCATATGAGACGACTGGCATTGCCCATAGACTAAGCTAAAGGCTCAAAGGAAACAAAACGCAAAGCTAAAGCCTGCATCCAGCTAGCTAGCTACGCATTATAGCAAGCGGCAGGCTACGATAGCTAGCTAAGAAGTGCAGTAAGCTCCGCGTTATGCTAGCTACCTAGGCAGTGTAGCTTTCTCCAGGATACTCTAGCTAGCAGGCTACGCTAGCTAGCTAGGTAAGATAGCAGGTCATGGGCTCGCCTGTGTGTGTGTGTGTGTGTGTGTGTGTGTGTGTGTGTGTGTGTGTGTGTGTGTGTGTGTGTGTGTGTGTGTGTGTGTGTGTGTGTGTGTGTGTGTGTGTGTTAGGACAGGACCCTCAGGACCACTGTGCCGCTCTGTCTCTTTAAGAGAGCGACCGCCTGCTCGTGCGTCGCTCGCTCTAAGCTCTCCCCGTTCACACTCAGGATCTGATCGCCCCGACGCAGCCGGCCGTCCGAGGCAGCCGCCCCCTGAGAGAGAGAGAGAGAGAGAGAGAGAGAGAGAGAGAGAGAGAGAGAGAGAGAGAGAGAGAGAGAGAGAGAGAGAGAGAGAGAGAGAGAGAGAGAGAGAGAGAGAGAGAGAGAGAGAGAGAGAGAGATTTGGACCTTATTGGTTGTGATCATACATGGCGACAGCAGTGGTGGCTGTGGTGAAGGTACTGGTTGCTATGTAGAAGGTACTGGTTGCTATAGCGAGGGCAGTGGTTGGTATGGTGAGGGCAGTGGATGCTATGGTGACGGTACTGGTTACTATGGTGGAGGGACTGGTTAGTATGGCAAGGGCAATGGTTGCTATGGTGAAGGTAGTTGTTGCTATGGTGGAGATACTGGTTACTATGACAAGAGCAGTGGTTGCTATGGCAACGCTAGTGGTTGCTATGGTGAAGGTACTGACTGCTATGGTGAAGGTTCTGGTTGCTATGGTGATGGTTCTGGTTGCTATGGTGAGGGTTCTGGTTTCTATGGTGAGGCCAGAGGTTGCTATGGCGAGGCCAGTGGTTGCTATGATGAAGGGACTGGTTGCTAAGGCGAGGCCGGTGGTTGCTAGGCGTACCTTGCTGAAGACGGTCTTGACGTATATGGGCAGGTCCCCGTGGGGGCTGCTGAACCCGCCCACGATGCTGAAGCCCAGACCCTCGGGACCCTTCAGCAGGGCCACGGCTAGGGGGCCCGGGGCCCTGAGACACACACACACACACACACACACACACACACACACACACACACACACACACACACACACACACACACACACACACACACACACACACACACACACACACACACACAATCAACATTGACACATCCACATACACAGTAGGGCCCTTACTGCAACACACACACAAAGAATATACATGTGTGTGTGTGTGTTTGTGCGTGTGCGTACTCTGGCTCTGCGTGGACCGCTGGTAGGTTGGACAGATTCTCCACCTGACTGGTCACCGCACCGATGTTAGTGTCGGCTACCACCTGGACACACACACACACACACACACACACACACACACACACACACACACACACACACACACACACACACACACACACACACACACACACACACACACACCAGACACACACACTCTCAAGGTGAGTACCTTGGTGGTCACAACAGAGGATACCTGTGTGTGTGTGTGTGTGTGTGTGTGTGTGTGTGTGTGTGTGTGTGTGTGTGTGTGTGTGTGTGTGTGTTACCTCCAGGGTGAGGGGTGTGTCAGAGTCTCTCTTCAGGAGGTTGACGACCTCAGAGTGAGAAAAACCATCGAGACGAACGCCGTCAATACTGACCACCCGGTCCCCCACCTCCACACACACACACACACACACACACACACACACACACACACACACACACACACACACACACACACACACACACACACACACACACACACACACACACACACACACAGTGTCAATCACACACATCATAACATGTCAATAATTGTGTGTTTATTTATTTTGTGTATCTATTACGTGTGCGTATGTGTGCATAACGTGTGTGTGTGTGTGTGTGTATAACGTGTGTATAATGTGTGTGTGTGTATGTATGTATGTATGGTTTGTGTGTGTGTGTGTGTGTGCGTGCGTGTGCGTGTGTGTATGCATGTATGTATGTATGTATAGTGTGTATAGTGTGTTTGTGTGTGTGTGTGCTCGCTCACACGTGCGTGTGTGTGTATAATTTGTGTGTGTTTATAATGTATGTGCGTGTGTGCGTGCGTTTGTGTGTACCTTGAGCTGCTGGCTCCTAGCCGCTACTCCGTTAGCTTGGATCATAGCGATGAAGACGGGGAGGTCCCCCAGTGGGCTGCCCCGCCCCCCCGCGATGGACACGCCCAGACTGTCCCTGGAGCCCTGCACACAGCCACTCACATCACTGCCTGCCCGGTCACATGTCCAGCTCAGCCAATCACATCATTTCAGGGTCACATGACCTTACCCGCGTGATCTGGACGGTCCGGACAGCCTGGGGTCCCACTGTTAACACATGACATCACAACATGACATCACAACATGACATGACATCACAACATGACATCACATAACATCATGACATTGCAGCGTGACATCACAGCATGACATCACAGCATGACATCACATCATGACATCACAGTGAATCAGAACATTCTCCTACCGGTGTTGTTGGAAGACGAGATATTGCCGGGGGTGATGCTTGCCGTAGGGTCAGAGGTCACCTCAGGGACCTGGGAGGGGGCGGGGCTTGCCGCCCGGGGGGGCAGAGTCACAAAACTTGAGCAGCTTCCATCTTGATCCATCTGAGAGGAAACACACATTTAAACACAGTGACACACACTGACACACACTGACACACACACACACACACACACACACACACACACACACACACACACACACACACACACACACACACACACATAGAAAAAAAAAACCACCTGGCTACTCTGGGACGTCTGTCTGGAGGGGGTCCATGTTGCCGCCTTCAGACGTCCCACCTCCAGATGAACACACCCTCTGGTACACTGCAACACACACACACACACACACTCTGGTACACTGCAACACACACACACACACCCTCTGGTACACTGCAACACACACACACACACACACCCTCTGGTACACTGCAACGCACACACACACCCTCTGGTACACTGCAACACACACACACACACACCCTCTGGTACACTGCAACACACACACACACACACACCCTCTGGTACACTGCAACACACACACACACACACACACACACACACACACACACACACACACACACACATACACCCTCTGGTACACACACACACACACACACACACACACACACACACACACACACACACACACACACACACACACACACACACACACACACACACACACACACACACACACACACACCCACCCTCTGGTACACAAACACAGTCTATATGTTTAGTCTATATTTTAAGTCTATATATATGTTTAGTCTATATATATAGATGTGTAGTCTATATGTTTAGTGTATATGTTTCGTGTATCTGTTTATTCTATATGTTTGGTCTATATGTTGAATGTATGTGTATGTTTAGTCTATATGTTTATTGTATATGTATGTTTAGTGTATATGTTTTGTGTGCATATGTTTGGTGTATATGATTAGTGTATATACATGTTTGGTGTATATGTTTAGTCTATATATATGTTAAGTCTATTGTTTAGTCTATATGTTTAGTCTATATGTTTAGTGTATATGTATGTTTAGTGTATATGTTTAGTGTATATATGTTAAGTCTATGTTTAGTCTATATGTTTAGTGTATATATATATATATGTTTAGGCTGTATGTTTAGTCTATATGTTTAGTGTATATGTTTAGTCTATCTATATATGTTTAGTGTATATATATGTTTAGTCTATATGTTTGGTGTAGATATATGTTTAGTCTATCTATATATGTTTAGTCTATATGTTTAGTGTATATATATGTTTAGTCTATCTATATATGTTTAGTCTATATGTTTAGTGTATATATATGTTTAGTCTATCTATATATGTTTAGTGTATAGATATGTTTAGTCTATATGTTTAGTGTATATGTTTAGTCTATCTATATATGTTTAGTCTATATGTTTAGTGTATATATATGTTTAGTCTATCTATATATGTTTAGTCTATATGTTTAGTGTATATATATGTTTAGTCTATCTATATATGTTTAGTGTATATATATGTTTAGTGTATATATATGTTTATTCTATCTATATATGTTTAGTCTATCTATATATGTTTAGTGTATATATATATGTTTAGTGTATATATATGTTTAGTCTATATTAGAGCTGTCAGTTAAACGCGTTATTAACGGCGTTAACGCAAACCAATTTTAACGGCTTTAAAAAAATTATCGTGCGATTAACGCAATTGTTTTATTTAAAAAACATTACATTTTTTTTTTTTTTTTTTTTGGCTCAAAACATAGAAACAGTAGCCTGACTGCTATGTTCAAATGACATTTGTTCAAAGCAGTCGTTTAATTGCACTATAGGCTCTTTTTTTGTATCGTCCTGTTTTGATCAGTTTATGCCAATGTTGTTATCAATAAAAAATCATTTGCACAAGGCAAGCCGATGCACTTCACCATGTTGATAAGATAATTACAATGAGAAGAATTATGGGACAACAAAATCAAGGGATATTTAGCATAGAAAAATAATTTGCGATTAAACGCGATTAATCGTGAGGTAACTATGACATTAATGCGATTAATCACGATTAAATATTTGAATCGCTTGACAGCTCTAGTCTATATATATCTTTAGTCTATATGTTTAGTGTATATATATGTTTAGTCTATCTATATATGTTTATTCTATATGTTTAGTGTATATATATGTTTAGTCTATCTATATATGTTTAGTCTATATGTTTAGTGTATAGATATATGTTTAGTCTATCTATATATGTTTAGTGTATATATATTTATAGTCTATATGTTTAGTGTGTATATATGTTTAGTCTATCTATATATGTTTAATGTATATATGTTTAGTGTATATATATGTTTAGTCTATATGTTAAGTGTATATATATGTTTAGTCTATCTATATATGTTTAGTCTATATGTTTAGTGTATATATATGTTTAGTCTATAGATTTAGTGTATATATATGTTTAGTCTATCTATATATGTTTAGTCTGTACCTTGAGCATGGCTGCGACAGCCTCCTGGTGGGCGTGTCTAACCTGCTCTCCGTTGACTGACAGGATCTGGTCGCCCTGCATCAGCCTACCGTCCAGCTCCGCGGCCCCGCCCACCACCACCTCCGAGATGAACACGCCCCGCCCACTCCTGCACACAAACACAGTGGGTTAGCGCTAGTGCTGTAGAGGGTGGTCCGTGTTAGCGGTAGCACAGTGGTTAGCGGTGGTGCTGTAGACGGGGGTCCGTGTTAGCGGTAGCACAGTAGTTAGCGGTGGGTTAGCGGTGGTGCTGTAGACGGGGGGCCGTGTTAGCGGTAGCACAGTAGTTAGCGGTGGGTTAGCGGTGGTGCTCTAGACGGGGGGCCGTGTTAGCGGTAGCACAGTGGTTAGTGGTGGGTTAGCGGTGGTGCTGTAGACGGGGGGCCGTGTTAGCGGTAGCACAGTGGCTAGCGGTGGGTTAGCGGTGGTGCTGTAGACGGGGGGCCGTGTTAGCGGTAGCACAGTGGCTAACGGTGGGTTAGCGGTGGTGCTGTAGACGGGGGGCCGTGTTAGCGGTAGCACAGTGGTTAGCGGTGGGTTAGCGGTGGTGCTGTAGACGGGGGGCCGTGTTAGCGGTAGCACAGTGGCTAGCGGTGGCTTAGCGGTGGTGCTCTAGACGGGGGGCCGTGTTAGCGGTAGCACAGTGGTTAGCGGTGGGTTAGCGGTGGTGCTGTAGACGGGGGGCCGTGTTAGCGGTAGCACAGTGGTTAGCGGTGGGTTAGCGGTGGTGCTGTAGACGGGGGGCCGTGTTAGCGGTAGCACAGTGGCTAGCGGTGGCTTAGCGGTGGCGCTCTAGACGGGGGGCCGTGTTAGCGGTAGCACAGTGGTTAGCGGTGGGTTAGCGGTGGTGCTGTAGACGGGGGGGCCGTGTTAGCGGTAGCACAGCGGTTAGCGTTGGGTTAGCGGTGGTGCTGTAGACGGGGGGCCGTGTTAGCGGTATCACAGTGGTTAGCGGTGGGTTAGCGGTGGTGCTGTAGACGGGGGGCCGTGTTAGCGGTAGCACAGCGGTTAGCGGTGGTGCTGTAAACGGGGGGCCGTGTTAGCGGTAGCACAGTGGTTAGCGGTGGGTTAGCGGTGGTGCTGTAGACGGGGGGCCGTGTTAGCGGTAGCACAGCGGTTAGCAGTGGGTTAGCGGTGGTGCTGTAGACGGGGGGCCGTGTTAGCGGTAGCACAGCGGTTAGCGGTGGGTTAGCGGTACCTCTTGCCCACGATGCTGAGGCCCAGGCCGCGGCCGGCCCTCTTGGTCAGCCCCACGCTGAGCAGCTCCTGGTTCAGGGGGTCCCGGACCAGGGGGTCCAGGGGGTCCCGGGGGGTCCGGTCCCTCAGCACCAGCAGGCGCACGCGGCCCGGGGTCCGGCGCAGCGCCGCGATGGCCTCCTGGTGGAGCGCCCCGCGCAGGTCCACACCGTTCACCTACACACACACACACACACGCACACACACACACACACCAACATACACACAAACGCACACACACACACACGCACACGCACGCACACACACGCACACACACACACGCACACACACACACACACCAACATACACACACACACACACACGCACACGCACACACAAGCGCACACACACGCACACGCACGCACACACACACCAACACACACACAAACACACACCCACGCACGCACACGCACACACACCAACACACACACACCAACACACGCACACACACGCACACACACCAACACACACGCACACACGCACACACACACCAACACACACACAAACGCACACACGCATGCACACAAGCACGCACACACACCAACACGCGCACACACACGCACGCACGCAGTTAGAGGCAGATCGTCCGAAACACATTTTGGACGATCTGACGCACTGAGAGAGTTTAACTCTATGCTATTTATTAAACAATAATCCGGCTGACTTTCCAGGAAAAGAAAAAGACACATACACGGAGACACGCACACACACAGACACACAAACACAATCCAACACACACACACAATCCAAGATACAGACACACACAGGGGTCTGAGGGTTACCTGTAGGATCTGGTCCCCAGGCCACAGGCGACCGTCACGGGCTGCTGCCCCCTCCTCGTACACCTCATGGACCAGGATGGCATCCTGGGGGGGAGAGAGAGAGGGAGAGGGGGAGAGAGAGAGAGAGAGAGAAAGAGCGGGAGAGAGAGAGAGAGAAAGAGAGAGAGCGAGAGCGAGAGAGAGAGAGAGAGAGAGAGAGAGAGAGGTCAGAGTGCTTACGGAGGCTAAATTACATCAATGTTCTGTTAAAGGAGACTAAAGCTCTTAACACACTAGCTCCTCTATCCCTTGCCAGTGTTAATAAGCCCTTACCAGTGTTAACCAGTGTTAACTAGCCCTAACCAGTGTTAACTAGCCCTAACCAGTGTTAACTAGCCCTTACCAGTGTTAACTAGCTCTTACCAGTGTTAACAAGTGTTAATTAGCCCCTTCCCGTGTTAACCAGTGTTAACTATATCTTACCAGTGTTAACTAGCCCTTACCAGTGTTAACCAGTGTTAACTAGCTCTTACCAGTGTTAACCAGTGTTAACTAGCCCTGACCAGTGTTAACCTGTGTTAACTAGCCCTGACCAGTGTTAACCAGTGTTAACTAGCTCTTACCAGTGTTAACAAGTGTTAACTAGCCCCTTCCCGTGTTAACTAGTGTTAACTATATCTTACCAGTTAACTAGCCCCTTCCCGTGTTAACTAGTGTTAACTATATCTTACCAGTGTTAACTAGCCCTTACCAGTGTTAACCAGTGTTAACTAGCCCTGACCAGTGTTAACCAGTGTTAACTAGCCCTTACCAGTGTTAACCAGTGTTAACTAGCCCTCACCAGTGTTACCCAGTGTTAACTAGCCCTCACCAGTGTTACCCAGTGTTAACTAGCCCTCACCAGTGTTACCCAGTGTTAACTAGCCCTCACCAGTGTTAACCAGTGTTAACTAGCCCTGACCAGTGTTAACCAGTGTTAACTAGCCCTGACCAGTGTTAACCAGTGTTAACTAGCCCTCACCAGTGTTAACCAGTGTTAACTAGCCCTCACCAGTGTTACCCAGGATTAACTAGCCCTCACCAGTGTTACCCAGTGTTAACTAGCCCTCACCAGTGTTAACCAGTGTTAACTAGCCCTGACCAGTGTTAACCAGTGTTAACTAGCCCTGACCAGTGTTAACCAGTGTTAACTAGCCCTCACCAGTGTTACCCAGTGTTAACTAGCCCTCACCAGTGTTACCCAGTGTTAACTAGCCCTCACCAGTGTTAACCAGTGTTAACTAGCCCTCACCAGTGTTAACCAGTGTTAACTAGCCCTCACCAGTGTTACCCAGTGTTAACTAGCCCTCACCAGTGTTACCCAGTGTTAACTAGCCCTGACCAGTGTTAACCAGTGTTAACTAGCCCTCACCAGTGTTACCCAGTGTTAACTAGCCCTCACCAGTGTTACCCAGTGTTAACTAGCCCTCACCAGTCTTAACCAGCTCTTACCAGCTGGGTGTCCTGGCCTCCCACCACGCTGAGCCCCAGACCGGAGCTTCCTTTGTGGATCTCGATGAGCGTCTCCTGACCAGCGAGGACCGGTCTGCAGGCTGGGTCTACCACACACACACGCACACACACACACACACACACACACGCACACGCACGCGCACGCACACGCACACACACACACACACACACACGCGCGCACGCACACGCACACACACACACACCTAATTGACATCCCACATTCTGGTAAGATAAGGGCCATTTGAGGCCCTGTCCACACAGAGCCGATTGTTTGGTGAAACCGCATAAGTCTTGTGCGTTTGGGCCGACCGTCCAGACGGATCCGGTGCCCGAAAACTCACTTTTCTGAAACCGGGTCCCAGGGTGGTCAAATAAAACCGGACCTATGCGGTTTCGTGTTCGGATTTGTGCAGACGCCTGAAACGCAAACGATGACGTCATCCCCCATCAGCAGGGCAACGTTAGAGTGGCGCTGAATTTTTATTTGTATTCTTTTTGGAGCTTTAAAGGGGACATATTATATCACCAGGTGAGTGTGATTAGCCTTACAAGCCGTTTCCAAAATCTGCCCCATATGACATCACCAGGGGGCGTGTCCACCTAGATCTGCACTGGGTAGATGGCTCGATGCAGTTTGTGTGTGTGTGTGTGTGTGTGTGTGTGTTTGTCTGTGTGTGTGTGTGTGTGTGTGTGTGTGTGTGTGTGTGTGTGTGTGTGTGTGTGTGTGTGTGTGTGTGTGTGTGTGTGTGTGTGTGTACCTGAGGCAGCAGGAGGTTCGGTGAGGGGTGGAGGGGAGACAGAACATGTGGCCTCTTTACTGGAGACTGTGGAGGACTTCACACACACACACACACACACACACACACACACACACACACACACACACACACACACACACACACACACACACACTCAATCATAAAGGGCCCTTATTTTTTTTAACTGGTCTGGGTTAGTCTAGTCTAGTTAGTTAAACTGGTCTAGGTTAGTCTAGTCTAGATAAACTGGACTGGGTTAGTACTAGTCTAGTTAAACTGGTCTTGGTTAGTCTAGTTAAACTGGTCTGGGTTAGAATAGTTAAACTGGACTGGGTTAGTACTAGTCTAGTTAAACTGGTCTGGGTTAGAATAGTTAAACTGGTCTGGGTTAGTCTAGTCTAGTTAAACTGGTCTGGGTTAGTCTCTAACTGACCTGCAGCTCTAACAGAACCGGAGGAGCCGGTAAAGGAGGGTCTGGAACCTTACACACACACACACACACACACACACACACACACACACACACACACACACACACACACACACACACACACACACACACACACACACACACACACACACACACACACAAAGGGCTAATTTAGGCTAACAGCATAGTACGCGGTGGTAGAGGAGGTGGAGGTAGAGGTGGAGGTGGTGCAGGTAGAGGTGGAGGTGGTAGAGGAGATGGAGGTGGTGCAGATGAGGTAGTGGAGGTGGTGGAGGTGAAGGTGGAGGCGGAGGTGGAGGTGGAGGTAAAGGTGGAGGATGAGGTGGAGGTGGTGCAGGTGAGGTAGTGGAGGTGGTGGAGGTGAAGGTGGAGGAGGAGGTGGAGGGGGAGGTGGTGCAGGTGAGGTAGTGGAGGTGGTGGAGCTGAAGGTGGAGGAGGAGGTGGAGGTGGAGGTGGTGCAGGTGAGGTAGTGATGGTGTCTGGTACCTTGATGCTGCTGGTGGGGTTCTGGTTCTCCTTCACACTCCTCAGACTGCTGCTACTGGTCCTGGTCTGGCTACCAGTACCAGCATGAGCTCCAGTACCAGTACCAGTACTGGCACTGGTCTTGATGGTCTGCTGAGAGAGCTCAACTACAGCCTGTAGGAAGAACACACAAGTGTAACTACCGTGTGTGTGTGTGTGTGTGTGTGTGTGTGTGTGTGTGTGTGTGTGTGTTCGTGTGTGTGTGGGTGTGTGTGTCTGTGTGTGTGTGTTGTGGCAACCCGGGCCCGACACGGCGGCCCTGAAGCCCAGAGGGCAGGTAATACTAGCAGTCTACCACCCTTTTCCCCCAGAGGGCGCCAAGGGCCGCATTGGCACGGTCCCACTCAACGCCAACGGGAGACCCAGGTGTACCAGGCCAATCAGACCCAGGTGTACCAGGCCAATCAGACCCAGGTGTACCAGGCCAATCAGACCCAGGTGTACCAGGCCAATCAGACCCAGGTGTACCAGGCCAATCAGACCCAGGTGTACCAGGCCAATCAGACCCAGGTGTACCAGGCCAATCAGACCCAGGTGTACCAGGCCAATCAGACCCAGGTGTACCAGGCCAATCAGACCCAGGTGTACCAGGCCAATCAGACCCAGGTGTACCAGGCCAATCAGACCCAGGTGTACCAGGCCAATCAGACCCAGGTGAGGGCTATATAATAGAAGCTGAGACGTGGTCTAAAGGCAGGAGGTATGTGACCCATGTAGGAGCCGAGAGCTGACTGAGATTCCCTACCTGGACGGACCTTGGCCCCAGGACCCTGTCTAGAGAAGACCACAGGACTACACGGAAGGACCTCCTCACCTGGATACCGGGACAGCGCGTGAGACACGACCACAGCGTCCCCAGTGGCTCACGGAGCCCAGACTCTTTTTAGTTATAGTTTGCATTGACGGGTGATTCCCCCTTTTTCCGTTCTTTGGATTTAATAAACGTGCCTTGTTGGCAGTTTGAGCATCAGAGACTCTTGTTCATTGATCGGAGGCGGGCTGATAGAACCGGGTTACCACAGTGTGTCTGTATGTGTGTGCGTGTGTGTGTCTGTGTGTGTGTCTGTGTGTGTGTCTGTGTGTGCGTGCTGACCTTGGTCTCTACAGTGGGGGGGCCCTGGGTGTCAGGAGCAGCGGCCGACACACTGTCTGGAGAATCAGCCTGTAACACGCACGCACGCACACGAACACGCAGACACGAACGCACTCGCACGCACGCACGGACACGCACGCAGATGCAGACGCAGACGCAGACACGTACGCACACACACAGACACACACAGACAGACAGAAGGTAGAACCGGTTCTGTGATGCAATGGCTTCACTGTGTTTACATATTGATATAAATAGTGTGTGTGTGTGTGTGTGTGTGTGTGTGTGTGTGTGTGTGTGTGTGTGTGTGTGTGTGTGTGTGTGTGTGTGTGTGTGTGTGTGTGTGTGTGTGTGTGTGTGTGTGTGTGTGTGTGTGTGCCGACCTCGGGGGAGATGGTGTTGAGGGAGGAGGGGGGGTTGGGGAAGGGAGGGACAGCCATTTGATTGACAGCATCCTCATTCCTAGAGACAGACACACAGAGACAGACAGACAGACAGAGACACACAGAGACAGACAGACAGACGGAGAGACAGACAGACAGACAGACACACACACACACAGACACTACCATTAGTACCAACATTGCTATGCAAAGACAGGATATTTGGTATTCTACATTACCCAGCATGCCCTGTGTCCTACCTCACCACTACATTACCCAGCATGCCCTGTGTCCTACCTCACCACTACATTACCCAGCATGCCCTGTGTCCTACCTCACCACTACATTACCTAGCATGCCCTGTGTCCTACCTCACCACAACATTACCCAGCATGCCCTGTGTCCTACCTCACAACTACATTACCCAGCATGCCCTGTGTCCTACCTCACCACTACATTACCCAGCATGCCCTGTTTCATACCTCAGTAGGAGGAGTTTGACCTTGGGGGCAGAGCTCTTGATTATGGCGGAGGCGTTCTGATGACTGCGTCCATACAACACCTGGCTGTTAATCTAGAGACAGACAGGTAGAGAGAGACAGGTAGAGAGACAGACAACACCTGGCTTTTAATCTAGAGACAGACAGGTAGAGAGACAGACAGGTAGAGAGACCGACAGGTAGAGAGACAGACAACACCTGACTGTTAATCTAGAGACAGACAGGTAGAGAGACAGACAGGTAGAGAGACAGACAGGTAGAGAGACAGACAGGTAGAGAGACAGACAACACCTGACTGTTAATCTAGAGACAGACAGGTAGAGAGACAGACAGGTAGAGAGACAGACAACACCTGGCTGTTAATCAAGAGACAGACGGGTAGAGACAGACAACACCTGACTGTTAATCTAGAGACAGACAGGTGGAGAGACAGACAGGTAGAGAGACAGATGGGTACAGAGACAGACAGGTAGATAGACAGACGGGTAGAGAGACAGACGGGCAGAGAGACAGACGGGTAGGGACAGACGGGTAGAGACAGATGTGCAGACAGACAGACGGGCAGCGAGACAGACGGGCAGAGACAGACGGGCAGAGAGA
>NC_079423.1:446484-461845 GCF_026213295.1 Gadus chalcogrammus
AGTGTGTGCGTGTTGGTGTTTGTGTGTGTGTGCGTGTTGGTGTTTGTGTGTGTGTGTTTGTGTGCGTGTTGGTGTTTGTGTGTCTGTGTTGGTGTTTGTGTGTGTGCGTGTTGGTGTTTGTGTGCGTGTTGGTGTTTGTGTGTGTGTTAGTGTTTGTGTGTGTGTTGGTGTTTGTGTGTGTGTTGGTGTTTGTGTGAGTGTTGGTGTTTGTGTGCGTGTCGGTGTTTGTGTGTGTGTTGGTGTGTGTGTTGGTGTTTGTGTGTGTGTTGGTGTTTGTGTGCGTGTTGGTGTTTGTGTGTTGGTGTTTGTGACTAGTGTGGCCTGATTCACTGTTCTCACACACACACACACACACACACACACACACACACACACATACACACACACACACACACACACAAACACACACACACACCATCTCAAACACACACACACACACACACACACACACACACACACACACACACCTGAGTCTCCACTGTGAAGCATTCCCCTAATATTCATAAAAAACGGACAAATTCATATATTTAGATTAGAGCTGTCAGTTAAACGCGTTATTAACGGCGTTAACGCAAACCAATTTTAACGGCGTTAAAAAAATTATCGCGCGATTAACGCAATTGTTTTATTTAAAAAAAATACAAATTCCTTTTTTTTTTTTTTTTTCTTTGGCTCAAAACATAGAAGCAGTAGCCTGACTGCTATGTTCAAATGACATTTGTTCAAAGCAGTCGTTTAATTGCACTATAGGCTCTTTTTTTGTATCGTCCTGTTTTGATCAGAATATGCCAATGTTGTTATAAATAAAATATCATTTGCACAAGGGAGGCCGATGCACTTCACCATGTTGATAAGAGAATTAAAATGAGAAGAATTATGGGACAAAAAAATCAAGGGATATTTAGCATAGAAAAATAATTTGTGATTAAACGCGATTAATCGTGAGTTAACTATGACATTAATGTGATTAATCACGATTAAATATTTTAATCGCTTGGCAGCTCTAATTTAGATTAATAATTATATTAATTATATATTTATAGAAAAATCTATAATGCTTCTATATATATATGAATATATCATATTTATACATTTGGATATTATCTCATATATATGATATATTTATATATACTTAAAGATGTATGATATTATCTGGAAAATGTTATATTTATATACTAATACATCATATTTCTAGATATAATCAATTCCATAAAATATATATCAGATTTATAGATATTATCTATGATATATATTTACATACATTATATATAAATATTTATGCATCATATATATTGATAAATATCTATCATATATATACACGTTATATATTTATACAACAGTTAGTTCCTACCAAGTAATTTGATTGGACAAGAGGCATTCCATGAGTGCTGATATAGAGTATAACAGCACTGGGACGTTTACCTATACCTGTATCGTGGCTTTACAGGTGTTCTCATAAGCGTTAATGTTATGTTAAGCTAGTGTGTTCATGGGTTACTTGCCAACAGTTCAGTCTGTGTCCAGTTGCAGATCTATTTATGTGTGCTTATTACCGTTAGCTAATAAACGGTGCTTGTAGAACTGTTGCATAAAAGCGATATGACACTGGAGTTCAGCTGCTGTTCTGATGTCAGCACGGCTGGGATCCTCTTTCTTCAGCAACACACTACAGCAACACAACCTCCAGCGTCGTATTGCTTCATTATCAATTCTATCTATAACATGTATGAATGTATAGTTGATACATAAATAGTTTATGTATTAATATATATATATTTAAATATCAGAGTTGATATATTAATATATATTTATATATATATATATGGTGATATTTTAAGATCCTCCATCAGTAAGGGCACTTGAAGAACAGTCTTTAAACGTATTAAGGTGCACTCTTTATTTATAGAACAGTCTTTAAACGTATTAAGGTGCACTCTTTATTCATTAACATTAGGGTTAGGGTTGGATCAGACGGGTCAGGAGTCACTGTGCTGTGATTGGAGGAGGTGTGATGGTGAGGTCAGAGAGCTGTGCTGTGATTGGAGGAGGTGTGATGGTGCGGTCAGAGAGCTGTGCTGTGATTGGAGGAGGTGTGAGGGTGCGGTCAGAGAGCTGTGCTGTGATTGGAGGAGGTGTGAGGGTGCGGTCATGGAGCCTTGGGGCCGAGGGACACCGAGCCATCTCTACGGTTACTAGTTGATTGACACCTCAGAATCATGGACTGTTGTGACTCTGCTCCCTGGTATGACATCAGAGGAGTGAGACGGTAGAGGAGTGAGAGGGCAGAGGAGTGAGACATCAGAGGAGTGAGACGGTAGAGGAGTGAGACGGTAGAGGAGTGAGACGGTAGAGGAGTGAGACGGTAGAGGAGTGAGACGACAGAGGAGTGAGACGGTAGAGGAGTGAGACATCAGAGGAGTGAGACATCAGAGGAGTGAGACGGCAGAGGAGTGAGACATCAGAGGAGTGAGACGGTAGAGGAGTGAGATGGCAGAGGAGTGAGACGGTAGAGGAGTGAGGCGGCAGAGGAGTGAGACGACAGAGGAGTGAGACGGTAGATGAGTGAGACGTTAGAGGAGTGAGACATCAGAGGAGTGAGACGGTAGAGGAGTGAGACAGTAGAGGAGTGAGACATCAGAGGAGTGAGACGTAGAGGAGTGAGACGGTAAAGGAGTGAGACGGCAGAGGAGTGAGACGGCAGAGGAGTGAGACGGTAGAGGAGTGAGGTGGTAGAGGAGTGAGGCGGTAGAGGAGTGAGACGGCAGAGGAGTGAGACGGTAGAGGAGTGAGACGGCAAAGGAGTGAGAAGGTAGAGGAGTGAGACATCAGAGGAGTGAGACGTAGAGGAGTGAGACGGTAGAGGAGTGAGATGGCAGAGGAGTGAGAAGGTAGAGGAGTGAGACGGCAGAGGAGTGAGACATCAGAGGAGTGAGACGTAGAGGAGTGAGACGGTAGAGGAGTGAGATGGCAGAGGCCTGGAGAAGGGCTTCTTAAACTGAGAGGGAGCCCCTGACCCTCACTCTGAAACACTGATCACCTCTAACTGAACCATCACAGCCCACTTGGGGTCCCAGGTCTGCCTCCTCACCATCAATCAGGACCATCTACTGAGCCCAGGGGATCGACCAGACTACCTCTAACACACAATCCAACCCGCTACCACCACCACCACCACTAACCACCACCATCACTAACCACCACCATCACTAACCACCACCACCACTAACCACCACCACCACTAACCACCACCACCACTAACCACCACCATCACTAACCACCACCACCACTAACCACCACCACCACTAACCACCACCACCACTAACCACCACCATCACTAACCACCACCACCACTAACCACTAACCACCACCACCACCACCCAGCAGAGTACACAACCGCGTCCTGGTGTGTGTGTAGTGTGTAGTGTGTGTTTAATGTGTAGTGTGTGTGGTGTGTAGTGTGTGTGGTGTGTAGTGTGTAGTGTGTGTGGTGTGTAGTGTGTGTGTCAGCCCTACAGGGGGCGCTAGCCTCATCCCAACAAGCCCTCAGGCCACCGGCCCTGGAAACACACAAAGACACACACAATAACACACACACATTAAGACAAAGAGATACACATACATTAACACGCACACAATAACACACAGTTACACACACACACACACACACACACACACACACACACATACATATATATATATATTTATATACATATATTATATACACATGTATGTTGGGCTGAATTAGTGGTGGTATATATGTATATATATATATATAGATATATATTTACACATACATACACACATGTATAAACAATGACAATCAATGTACAAAAACTTTCAGGCCATAGGAGGTCATGACCCTTCTCCACCACGAGGTCATGTGACCCTCCTCCACCACGAGGTCATGACCCTCCTCCACCACGAGCTCATGACCCTCCTCCACCACGAGGTCATGTGACCCTCCTCCACCACGAGGTCATGTGACCCTCCTCCACCACGAGGTCATGTGACCCTCCTCTACCACGAGGTCATGTGAACCTCCTCTACCACGAGGTCATGTGACCCTCCTCCACCACGAGGTCATGTGACCCTCCTCCACCACGAGGTCATGTGACCCTCCACCACGAGGTCATGTGACCCTCCTCGACTGGTCTAATCTCCGTCCTGGGGGGGGGACCCACCTTCGGTCTGCAGCGGCCCTGGGTCCGGCCGGGATTCTGATTGGCTGGGAGGGCGGTAGGGAGGGGGCAATCTGGAAGTGGGCGGGGCTACTGCTGCTTTCTGCAGGGGACAGAAAACCAAACTGTCCTGAAACCACTCAGCCCCCCCGACAAACGGGACCCCCTAGGGTGGTCCACCCCAGGACCCCCTAGGGTGGTCCACCCCAGGACCCCCTAGGGTGGTCCACCCCAGGACCCCCGAGGGTGGTCCACCCCAGGACCCCCGAGGGCGGTCTACCCCAGGACTCCCTAGGGCGGTCTACCCCAGGACCCCCTAGGGTGGTCTACCCCAGGACCCAATAGGGTGGTCTACCCCAGGACCCCCGAGGGCGGTCTACCCCAGGACCCCCTAGGGCGGTCTACCCCAGGACCCTGGGGGCCGGTCTACCTCAGCCCCCCCGACCCCCCCTGAATGATGACCGTGGAGGTCAGAGGTCAGACGCTGAACAGTGCAGCCCGTCTCTAGTCAGCGTGTATAGACCCCCCCAGGACCCTGGAGGGGACTGGGGGGGTCCAGGGCCTAGGGGTCTAGTCTACGGGTCTAGTCTAGGGGTCTGGGGGTCTTGGGGAGTAGGGGTCTAGTCTAGGGGTCTAGTCTAGGGGTCTGGGGGTCTTGGGGAGTAGGGGTCTAGTCTAGGGGTCTATTCTAGGGGTCTGGGGGAGTAGGGGTCTAGTCTAGGGGTCTAGTCTAGGGGTCTGGGGGAGTAGGGGTCTAGTCTAGGGGTCTGGGGGAGTAGGAGTCTAGTCTAGGGGTCTACTCTAGGGGTCTAGGGGTCTGGGGGTGTAGGGGTCTAGGGGTCTGGGGGAGTAGGGGTCTGGGGGTCTGGGTCTGGAGGGAGTAGGGGTCTAGTCTAGGGGTCTGGGGGTGTAGGGGTCTAGGGGTCTGGGGGACTGGGGGTGTAGGGGTCTAGTCTAGGGGTCTAGGGGTCTGGGGGTCTGGGGGAGTAGGGGTCTAGTCTAGGGGTCTGGGGGTCTGGGGGTGTAGGGGTGTAGGGGTCTAGTCTAGGGGTCTAGGGGTCTGGGGGTCCAGATGTACCACTCACCGGGGGCGGGGTCCTGCGGCCTCGGTGAGTCATGTGACAGGAGGCTGAGAGCGACACTGGCTGAGAGGATCCATGGAGACAGAGGTCAGAGGTCAGACTGGAGGTGTGTGTGTGTGTACTCGGTATATGTGTGTGTGCGTGTACCCTCTGTGTGTGTGTGCGCGTGCGTACCCTGTGTGTGTGTGTGTGTGTGTGTGTGTGTGTGTGTGTGTGTGTGTTTGTGTGTGTGTGTGTACCCTGTGTGTGTGTACCCTCTGTGTGTGTGTGTGTACCCTCTGTGTGTGTGTGTGTGTGTGTGTGTACCATCTGTGTGTGTGTGTGTGTGTGTGTGTGTGTGTGTGTGTGTGTGTGTGTGTGTGTGTGTGTGTGTGTGTGTGTGTGTGTGTGTGTGTGTGTACCCTGTGTGTGTGCGTGTGCGTACCCTGGGTGTGTTGCTCAGGCTCTGCACGGTGAACACTACCGGGTTCTCCGCTGCCTTGATGGCCGCCACCGCCTCCTGGTGGCTGGAGGCCTGCAGGTCCACCCCACACACCTAGCAGACACACAATACACAATGTACACACCTAGCAGACACACAATACACAATGTACACACCTAGCAGACACACAATACACAATGTACACACCTAGCAGACACACAATACACAATGTACACAATGTACACACCTAGCAGTTTGGTATAGTTTGGCCATCTGAATTTGGCTGAAGTGTGTGCAGGCAGGTCACGCGTACCTGGGGTCGAGGGTTTGGCCATCTCTTTAAAGCCCTTTCTATCAACATTTTGGAAGGGAACCATGTCCTTAGACAGGTAAACAGTGACGGCGTTCGTTATCTCGTTCCACCCCTGGGTTTTTTTTGGTATAAGGACAGGCTTTGGAAAATAAATGCGGAAGCAATGTCTGATTGCAGAGACAGCTTCACGCTACCAGCGTCTGTCTCGTACGGCGTGGAATGAGAGCTTGTGAAGGGACTATTGCGCCTGCGCGCTTGTGCAATAGCATACTGCCTGAGAAGGCAGTATCGCTGTCAAATCTGTCCCTGGGAAAAGTAACGTGGCGCCGAATTGAAAAAGGAACTACGTTTCGTTACCATCAGGGAAACGAAACGTAGTTTCGTTTTTACATGAAAAAGTAGTTATGTCACTGTATTACCGCGTTACTTACTTTATAACGCGTGACACACAACACTGTCACGGTAACGTCAGAATCCATACCATAACGCAAATTCAAACCGGTGTACTTTCTATACCGTTATACCGTACACCCCTACACTATATTCACTCCTAGAGCACACACTATAGATATACTATACTACTACTATAAATACGGATAGTTAGGTAACCTAGACCTAGCTCAGGTTATAGTTGGGTTAAGGCTAAGGTCCGGTTAAGGTAAGGTTAAAGTTAAGTTAAGGTTAATGTAAGGTAAGGTGAAGGTACCTCCAGGATCTTGTCTCCAGTCTTCAGGGTGGTGCTGCCGGCCGGGCTGTGGGGGAGGACCTCCTTGATGAAGATGCCTTTAAGCTCCTCCCCATTACGGAGTCGCTTGATCACATGACGCCCGCCCACGATACTGATGCCAAGGGATTGGCCGGGCTCAAGCCACACCTCCACCCTAACAGGAAAAGGTGGAGCTCCGTCAGTAACACCTCCACCCTAACAGGCGGAGCTCCGTCAGTAACACCTCTACCCTAACAGGAAAAGGTGGAGCTCTGTCAGTAACACCTCCACCCTAACAGGAAAAGGTGGAGCTCTGTCAGTAACACCTCCACCCTAACAGTTGGAGCTCTGTCAGTAACACCTCCACCCTAACAGGGAAAGGTGGAGCTCCGTCAGTAACACCTCCACCCTAACAGGTGGAGCTCCGTCAGTAACACCTCCACCCTAACAGGTGGAGCTCCGTCAGTAACACCTCCACCCTAACAGGTGGAGCTCTGTCAGTAACACCTCCACCCTAACAGGGAAAGGTGGAGCTCCGTCAGTAACACCTCCACCCTAACAGGTGGAGCTCCGTCAGTAACACCTCCACCCTAACAGGCGGAGCTCCGTCAGTAACACCTCCACCCTAACAGGCGGAGCTCTGTCAGTAACACCTCCACCCTAACAGGTGGAGCTCTGTCAGTAACACCTCCACCCTAACAGGTGGAGCTCTGTCAGTAACACCTCCACCCTAACAGGTGGAGCTCCGTCAGTAACACCTCCACAACATCTACACCGACGACCACAACGTACCACCAGATACCAGTAGAGAGAGACAGAGACAGAGGCAGGCAGACAGAGAGACAGGCAGACAGGCAGACAGACAGACAGGCAGGCAGACAGACAGGCAGACAGACAGACAGGCAGACAGACAGACAGACAGACAGACAGACAGACAGACAGGCAGGCAGACAGACAGACAGGCAGATAGACAGACAAGCAGACAGACAGGCAGATAGACAGACAGGCAGACAGGCAGACAGAGAGACAGGCAGACAGACAGTCAGCTCACCTCCTGGGGGGGTCCCAGTGGCTGAAGGCCGGGGTCTCCTCCCCCTCCCCCTCCTCCCTCTCCGGTAGGTAACTGCACACAAACACAGGTTGTCTTCTGAACTCAGCTTCCTATTGGCTGCTGGGCTCGCCTCTGTTGACCTGCTTACCCGTGGCCTCCTCTGATTGGTAGAGCAGTTCCTCTACGGCCCCGCCTCTTCCTCGTCCCTGCATCGACCTCTCTCCTGGATCTACACACGTTGTTCCAAAATGTTACAACATGATCTTACAATCCGTTACATACAAAACACAACATGTTAACTACAACACGTTACACACGTTAAACACAACACGTTACACACATGATACACACAACACGTTACACACACTAGTTACAGACACTAGTTATAGACACTAGTTACAAACACTAGTTAGTTAGTTAGAGTTAGAAATTTATTGTCCCCTTGGGGAAATTGTTCTCAGTGAAAAGACAGATACACATGACCGTTAACAACAACATAAAAAAAAAAGAAAAAAAAAAAAGTAAATAAAGATAAATAACCACTGACAGGACAAAACCCCCAAATCATCATATTTTCCACATAGTTCAGGGACACATCTAAGATGTTGGCATTTTAAACCAACAATTAAAACCTTCTTTTTAAATGTTTGTCACTAGTTATAGACACTAGTTACATCATTATTTCTAAGCACTAGTTATCAACATTAGTTATCAACTCTAGTTATAGACACCAGCTATCAACACTAGTTATATACACTAGTCATATACACTAGTTATGCCCTGATGGGCCTCCAGGGGGAGCCAGAGACCAGTATAGAAACCACTCTGAGAATGAACCCTCTAAAATAATACTCTTACCTAGTGCCTAAACTAACCACCTCTACTAACACCTAAACTAACCACCTCTAACTAAAGACTAAACTAACTACCTCTACTAACACCTCAACTAACCACCTCTACTAACACCTAAACTAACCACCTCTACTAACACCTAAACTAACCACCTCTACTAACACCTAAACTAACCACCTCTACCCTAACACCTAAACTAACCACCTAACCTAATGTGTAAAGGCGGGGGGGGGAAATTAAAAGCGAAGGTGCCTGTATAAAGGGGAGTGGCCTGTATAAAAGGGAGGAGCCTGTATAACGGGGAGGGGCCTGTATAAAGGGGAGTGGCCTGTATAACGGGGAGGGGCTTGTGTCGGTACTGACTCTGTGTCGGTGTCCGTCAAGGTGAGCTCTGAGTCGGCCTCATTGTCTCTAGAGCCTAGAACACACACACACACACACACACACACACACAGGATTAATAAAGCTATCCTATGTTAGGATAACACTTTACCCAGTGGTTCTCAAACTTTTTATACCGCGTACCACCACAGAAAATATTTGTCTCCCCAAGTAGACCCAAGAAAACACATACACACACGCACACAGCAAGTGAGAACATGATCTCATGGTAAATGTATTTCCATTCGTACTAGTATTTTGATAGTATTGTTTTCTAATTCCTCTGCGTACCACTTGATAGCGCATCGTGTGCTACAGACACCACTTTGAGAACCACTGCTTTAACCAAATAAAACATCAATACAATAATAATACAATACAGTGCATACACCCCCCCCCACACACCCCCCCCCACACACACACACCTGGAGCCTGGCTCTCCTCTTCCTCCTGATTCTTCATGTCCTGTCGCTCCTCTTCCTCATCCCAACTCTAAATACGATAGAGAGAGAGAGAGACAGGTCAGTGAGGAGAGAGAGAGAGAGAGAGAGAGAGAGAGAGAGAGAGACAGGTCAGTGAGGAGAGAGAGAGACAGAGACAGAGAGGCAGGTCAGTGAGGAGAGAGAGAGAGAGAGAGAGAGAGAGAGAGAGAGAGAGAGAGAGAGAGAGAGAGAGAGAGAGAGAGAGAGAGAGGTCAGTGAGGAGAGAGAGAGAGACAGACAGAGAGAGAGAGACAGGTCAGTGAGGAGAGAGAGAGAGACAGAGACAGACAGAGAGGCAGGTCGGTCAAGAGAGACTAGTAATTCTTAGGATCCCAGTCCCCACAGTTTCAGTCCTCCCAGTCCCAGTGTTCACAGTCCCAGTAGTCCCAGTCCTCCCAGTCTGACCCGACTCCACCCACCTGAGCAGCCGATAGGCTGGCGTAGTGAGGGGGCGGGGCCACCTCGTCCACGGTCATCTCCGGCCCCTCCTCTCCCCGGTGGTCAGAGGTCACGAGGGGGGGGGCGGGGCAAGGAGGGGTCAGCTCCTCCTGGGGCGCGGCCTCCCTCAGGTCCTCAGGGAGGATGGAGCCGTCACCGAACCCCTAACGCACGCGCGCACACACACACACACACACACACACACACACACACACACACACACACACACACACACACACACACACACACACACACACACACACACACACACACACACACACACACACACACATCGTGTTGCTATCGTTTAGCTAATAGCTCGACAGCAGAAGGTTCTAGGTGGTGTTGGGATGCGGTTCCTTTGTTGGTGGTCTGTGAGAACACTGGGTTCTGGAGGAGAACACTGGGTTCTCTAGGTGAACACTGAGTTCTGGAGGAGAACACTGGGTTCTGGAGGAGAACACTGGGTTCTGGAGGAGAACACTGGGTTCTCTAGGAGAACACTGGGTTCTGGAGGAGAACACTGGGTTCTGGAGGAGAACACTGGGTTCTCTAGGTGAACACTGGGTTCTCTAGGAGAACACTGGGTTCTGGAGGAGAACACTGGGTTCTGGGGGAGAACACTGGGTTCTGGGGGAGAACACTGGGTTCTCTAGGAGAACACTGGGTTCTGGAGGAGAACACTGGGTTCTCTAGGAGAACACTGGGTTCTCTAGGTGAACACTGGGTTCTCTAGGAGAACACTGGGTTCTCTAGGTGAACACTGGGTTCTCTAGGAGAACACTGGGTTCTCTAGGAGAACACTGGGTTCTCTAGGAGAACACTGGGTTCTCTAGGTGAACACTGGGTTCTCTAGGAGAACACTGGGTTCTCTAGGTGAACACTGGGTTCTCTAGGAGAACACTGGGTTCTGGGGGAGTCTGTCCTCACAGAACCCTCAGACACACTTAGGGAGGCTCTGGTTGAGCTGAGAGGGCAGTTAATATCTCTCACATCTCGCTGACTCAGCTCGGGGGGGAGGGGGAGGGAGAGAGAGAGAGAGAGAGAGAGAGAGAGAGAGAGAGAGAGAGAGAGAGAGAGAGAGAGAGAGAGAGAGAGAGAGAGAGAGAGAGAGAGAGAGAGAGAGAGAGAGAGAGAGAGAGAGAGAGAGAGAGAGAGAGAGAGAGAGAGAGAGAGAGAGAGAGAGAGAGAGAGAGAGAGAGAGAGAGAGAGGGAGACAGAGAGGGAGACAGAGAGAGAGAGAGAGAGAGAGAGAGAGAGAGAGAGAGAGAGAGAGAGAGAGAGAGTCTTAATGGCTCAATTAGTCGCTTCTGGTAGATTTACTGAGGAGCCGTTTGATCTTACATCTCTACTACACACACACAGGACAAACACAGGACACACACACAGGACACACAACAGGACGCACACAGACACACACATGTGTGTTACCGTGGGAACAGGCAATGTCTGTGTGTTACCTTGGGAACAGGCAGTGTCTGTGTGTTACCGTGGGAACAGGCAGGGTGTGTATGTTACCGTGGTAACAGGCCGTGTGTGCGTTACCTTGGGAACAGGCAGTCTGTCCAGATTGGGAAGGTCTGTCGGCTTCTCGGATGGCATCTGGAAGGCTTCTGCTTCTGCAGCCTACACACACACACACACACACACACACACACACACACACACACACACACACACACGACCCGTTCAACCTAGTAGGAACCTGCTCTCACCAGTCAAAACTAGTTGTAACAGACAGAACCCGTTCTAACCATTCATAACTCGTTCTAACCAGTCAGAACCCGTTAAAACCAGTCCGAACATATTATAACCAGTCAGAACCCGTTCTATCCAGTCAGGGCCCGTTATAACCAGTCAGAACCCGTTCTATCCAGTCAGTGCCCGTTGAAACCAGTCAGAACCTGTTATAACCAATCAGAACCTGTTATCACCGGTCAGAACACGTTATAACCAGTCAGAACCAGAACGCACCACGAGCGGCTTGCGGACCCCCAGTCGGACGGAGCCGGGCGGGGCCGCCTTCAGGACCTCCACGGCCTGGGCCAGACTCAGCCGGACCAGACCGGTCTGGTTCACCGACACCAGCTGGTCACCTGGCAACAACCCTCCGTGACTCTCGGCGGCCCCGCCGGCGACCAGCGACCGGATCACCATCACACAGGAGCCGGGGTCCACGGGGTCCTGGGGGGCCGGTGGGAGCCATGGAGAGATACCGTCATGTACAGTGGATACTGTTCAGCACGTAAAGAGCAGACGCAGTGTGTGCGTGTGTATGCCTGCACATGTGTGTGTGCGTGCGTGATACACAAACACCACTGCGGAGATATGTGTGGATCTGGAGTCCTGTTGTGTACATGTGTGGCACACACACACACACACACACACACACACACACACACACACACACACACACACACACACACACACACACACACATACACACACACATACACACACACACACACACACACACACACACACACGCGTGTTGAGCATCAGTCGATATGTCTCCTCCACTGACGGAGGAAGTAGCTTAGCACACAGGCTAAAGGTCGAGAGAGAGAGACAGACAGACAGACAGACAGACAGACAGACAGACAGACAGACAGACAGACAGACAGACAGACAGACAGACAGACAGACAGACAGACAGACAGACAGAGAGAGGGACAGACAGACAGACAGACAGACAGACAGACAGACAGACAGACAGACAGACAGACAGAGTACCTGGTAGTCCAGGAGGCTGAACCCGAGGCCTCGATCGCTCTCCTTCTGGAGCTCCAACATCTGGATGGTGGGAGACCAGAGGGCCAGCTCCTCCTCCTCCTCCTCCTCCTCCTCCTCCTCTTCCTCTTCCTCTTCCTCCTCCTCCTCCGGGGGTCTCCTGCTGAGAGGGAGGCCCCGGCGGTCCTGGAGCAGACAGCCCACAGCTCTCAGGCTTAAAGGTCTAAAGACTGCGTCTCCCATCTGGCCCAGTGCCATGGACCACCTCACCAGGCCAGCTCCACCAAGGAGTCAGAACCCGTCTGACTAGGCACAACCAGCTCCAACCCGTCTAACTAGTCACAACCAGCTCCAACCCGTCTGACTAGTCACAACCAGCTCCAACCAGCTCCAACCCGTCTGACTAGGCACAACCAGCTCCAACCCGTCTGACTAGTCACAACCAGCTCCAACCAGTCAGAACCCGTCTGACTAGTCACAACCAGCTCCAACCCGTCTAACTAGTCACAACCAGCTCCAACCCGTCTAACTAGTCACAACCAGCTCCAACCCGTCTGACTAGTCACAACCAGCTCCAACCAGTCAGAACCCATCTGACTAGTCACAACCAGCTCCAACCAGTCAGAACCCGTTCTAACCAGTCAGCACCAGCTCTAACCAGTCAGAAACAGTTCCAACCAGTTAGAACCCGTCTTACCAGACAGAAACAGTTCTGACCAGTCAGAACCCGTTAACCTAACCAGAACGTACCACCAGAGAAGAAGAGACAGACGGACAGGTTACCTGCTGCTTGTCTTTCAAATCCGTATTACTGGAAAGTAAGGACGACAACTTCAGTTCAATCTACAGAAACACACACAAACAACATCAGTGTGAGTGATGAGTGAGTGAGTGAGTGAGTGAGTGAGTGAGTGAGTGAGTGAGTGAGTGAGTGAGTGAGTGAGTGAGTGAGTGAGTGAGTGTGTCTCTCTACCTCGTCCACATTAGGAGTGGCTCTCCATGCTCCTGGTTGTTGATGGTCCAGGTCCTGGTCCAGTTCGTCCAGGTCCTGGTCCAGGTCCTGGTCCAGGTCATCCAGGTCCTGGTGTCGGCAGCAGACCAGGCGGAAGGGGGGAGGGACCTCCCTCAAGAAGGCCACCGCCTCCCTCCGAGACTTTCCATAGAGCTGGACTCCGTTGACCTGACACACACACACACACACACACACACACACACACACACACACACACACACACACACACACACACACACACACACACACACACACTTTGTGTTAAACCTCAACACTTTAAAGTTGTTTATTTGTGTGTGCTTTAGTGTGTGTGTGTGCTTTAGTGTGTGTGTGTGTGTGTGTGTGTGTGTGTGTGTGTGTGTGTGTGTGTGTGTGTGTGTGTGTGTGTGTGTGTGTGTGTGTGTGTGTGTGTGTGTGTGTCTGCTTGTGCCTGGATGGTTGTAAGTATGTTTGTGTGTGTCTGCATGTGTGTAAGTATGTAGGTGCCTCCGTGCGTTGTTGTGAGTCGTTGTGCGTCGTTGTGCGTTGAGCGTTGTGCGTCGTTGTGCGTTGTGCATCGTTGTGAGCCGTTGTGCGTCGTTGTGCATTGTGCGTCGTTGTGAGTCGTTGTGCGTAGGGTGTCGTTGTGAGTCGTTGTGCGTTGTGCGTCGTTGTGCGTTGTGCGTCATGCGTTGTTGCGCGTCGTGCGTCGTTGCGCGTCATTGTGCGTTGTGCGTCGTTGCGTGTCGTTGTGCGTCGTTGTGCGCTGCACCTCCAGCAGCTCGTCCTCCGGCCGCACCAGGCCGTGTCCCTCCAGCGGGCCCCCAGGGGCCACCGAGGAGACGTAGTGGTGGCCGTCGAAGGAGTCCAGCTCCACCCCGAGACGGACCGTGTGGACGGGGAGCAGCTAAATATACACACACATATATAGACATATACACACATATATATACACACATATATACACACATATATACACACATATACATATAAATATATATATACATACATATATACACACACATATATAGACATATACACACATATATATACACACATATATACACACATATATACACACATATACACACATATATATACACATATATACACACATATACATATAAATATATATATACATATACATATAAATATATATATACATACATATATACACACACATATATAGACATATACACACATATATATACACACATATATATACACATATATACACACATATACATATAAATATATATATACATACATATATACACAAATATACATTCATACATATATCTATATAAACATACATACACATATATATATATATACATATATTTAATATACACACACACACACACACACACACACACACACACACACACACACACACACACACACACACACACACACACACACACACACACACACACACACACACACACATACATACATACATACATACACACATACACATACATACATACATACATACATACATACATACATACATACATACATATATATATATATATATATATATATATACACATATACATATACACATATACATATACACATATATATATATATATATACATACATACATACATACATACATACATACACACTTTTATACAACGGTTACTATTATGGCAAAACGAAAGTCATTGACACACTACATTTAAAAAGAAAGCAAGAAAGTCAAAGTAGCCGTTTTATCAAAGAATACA
>NC_079423.1:461945-487511 GCF_026213295.1 Gadus chalcogrammus
GGTTGTGGGAGGATTTGGTGCTGAGGTAAATCTGGGTGCCGTCGGCGTAGCAGTGGAAGTCCATGGAGAAATGGCGGAGTAACTGACCAAGGGGGAGGAGGTAGATGATGAAGAGGAGGGGGCCAAGTACAGAACCTTGGGGAACACCTTGTGTGACGGTGGAGTTAGGAGTAGGAGTGAAGCCAGCTAAGTGCAGTTCCTTCGATTCCGAGGTTGCTGAGTCTGGTGAGCAGGATGGTGTGGTTTACAGTATCGAAGGCTGCACTCAGGTCAAGGAGGATGAGGAAGTTGAGGGAACCAGAGTCGGCAGAGATGAGGAGGTCATTGAGGACTTTGAGGAGAGCGGTTTCTGTGCTGTGGAGGGGGCGGAAGCCAGATTGGAGGGATTCAAAAAGGTTATTGGCGTGGAGATGGGATTGGAGTTGTGTGGTGACGATGCGTTCAAGGGTTTTGGAGAGGAAGGAGAGGTTGGAGATTGGGCGGTAGTTACTGAGGGAGGAGGGGTCGAGACCAGGTTTCTTGAGGGTGGGGGTGACAGCAGCAGATTTGAAGGCAGAGGGGACAATTCCATGGGACAGTGAGGAGTTGAAGAGCTTAGTGAGGTAAGGGCAGAGAACGGGGAGGCAGGACTTGAGCAGGGGAGTGGGGAGGGGATCGAGGGAGCAGGTAGTAGGTTTGGAGGAGCCTATAAGTTTGGAGAGTGCAGGAGGGGTAATCAGGTCAAAGTGGGTGAGACGGCAATGGGGAGGAGGTGTTGGGAGGTCCAGAGAGATGGGTAGGGGAGAGGCCATTGAGTGTGCAGGGGGGTTATGTACAGGGAATAGTGAATGGTTGATTGCAGTGATTTTGTCGGCGAAGAACTGGAGGAATGAGTTGCAGAGATCTGGGGTGGAGGTGGAGAGGGTGCTGGTCCGCGGTTTGAGGAGGTTGCTCACTGTGGAGAAGAGGGTTCTGGGGTTTTGACAGGGGTCAGAAAAGATGGCGGAGAGGTATGCAGACTTGGCGGCGGTGAGGGCGTCTTTGTAGGCAGTGAGGTGGAGTTTGTAGGCTTGATGGTGGACTGTGAGTGAGGTTTTTTTGGAGAGTCGTTCGAGTTGGCGGCCGGTTTGTTTCAATTTGCGGAGTGCAGGTGTGAACCAGGGTGAGGAGGTATTAAAGGAGACAGTTTTGGTTTTGAGGGGGGCCAGGGTGTTGAGGGAGGAAGACAGGGTAGCATTAAGGTGGTTTGTGAGCTCATCAGGTGAGATGAGGGTTGAGTCCAGGGGGAGGGTGGAGGAGAGCAGGTCAGAGAGATGGTGGGGGTCAATGGATTTTAGGTTACGGAAGGTGATTTCTCTAAGGGGGCGGGGGCTGGAGATGGGGGAGAGAATGGAGAACCGTAAAAGGTTGTGATCAGAGAGGGGAAAGGGGCATGGCCGGAGGTCAAGTACAGGGAGATTAATGGAGCAGACAAGGTCAAGGATGTGTCCTTTGTCATGGGTGGGGAAGGTGACATGTTGGGCGAGAGAGAAATTTTCCAATAAAATGGTGAATTCAAATGAGAGCTTGCAAGTGGGGGAGTCCATGTGGATATTAAAATCACCAAGTAACAGCAGACGTGGAGAGAGGGTTGATGCTAGTGTGGGGAGTTCAGTGAGGTCAGAGAGGAATGAGGGATTAGGTTTGGGTGGCCGGTAGATGAGGATAACTGTTGTGGCGGAGGGGGCTTTAAAAGCAATGAATTCAAAGGATGATATTACTAAAGGGAGGGTGAGTTCTTTAATCAAATAGGTCTCTTTATGTATGACGGCGAGACCACCTCCACGGCGAGAGGGGCGGGGTTTGGCGATGTAGCTGAAACCAGGGGGAGATGCTTGGTTGAGGGAGAAAAATTGATTGGGTTGTTGCCAGGTTTCAGTAAGTAGAAGGAGGTCGAGGTTATTATCAAGGATGAGTTCATGTATGATGGGGGCTTTATTGGTGAGTGAACGAGTGTTGAGGAGGGCAAAGTTGACACAGCCGGAGAGGGGTGGGATCGGGGCAGGTTGGAGAGGTCTGAGGTTAGTCAGGATAGCTGTGCGGGAGGACAGAGGGGAGCTCACCTGCCGGGTGAGCTGCTGCCTAACGGCAGCGTTGAAAGGTCCGGAAGCAGCTGAGTCCTGATGACGTGGTAGGGGCGTGACGGAGCGTGCAGTTGACCGGGTGAATGGGACGCAGAGACCGTGCTGGGACAAAACAAATCAACGGCGGGAGCTCCTGTGGATGTAACGCGACGACGTAGGAGTCCAAGTTGTTTGATGACTGAGATGGATGATGGGAGGGGGTAGTTGAACATACCAAACAGCTGTGCAGGCGAATAGGTGAGCATGATGCTGCCGGGCGAAGGGAGCAACAGCTCAGCGATAGCGGCTAGCCGCGGGCCCGGTGCACAGAGATGGATGACAGCAGTGTAGACCAGGATTACCCACGGCAAGACAGGAGGAGATGGACCAGGGAAAAGACTGACTGTGGGGAGACCATACAAAGTGAGGAGGATCGATGTGATCAGGTCTGACCGACGGAGCAGCCTAGCGTCAGCCGCCACTCGATAGATGAGAGAGGGGGGACCCACTAGCAGGGATCGGGAGGCGAGTGGCTGAAAGTTGTCCGGCAAGGCGATATAGGTTGTTGTTGGAACCAGATGGCTCTTTTCCCGGTGAGGCAATATTGACAGTTGGAAGACGTCAGAAAAAGCTAGATGTCTAACTACCCAGCTAACAACGTCGGTGAGGCTAAAAATCAATGTCCCGAAAAACTGGAAGGGCTCGTGACAATAGCTTGTTAAAAATGAAAAAATAAAAGTGAAAAAAAAGCACAGGAAAACTATTATCAGTCACAAAAATCGAAAAAAGTCGTGATCAGAGAAGCGGCGAACAAACAACGCCAGCGTCCTCTCTGGTAGCCATCTTTAGCCGAGTGGATCGCAGAGTGGGTCGTACGAGCATCGTACAGTTTTCACACCGTTTCCCGAAAGCATCTTTGGTAACGAACGTCTTGAAAACGCTCGTAGCTAACGAGTGCTCCAGGGTACTCGTAGGACGCTAAGAGCCTCGTTAGCCTACTATAGCCTCAGTGGCGTAACCAGCGGACATTCCTAGTATTGGATGCGTTTTATTATAACACATTGGTAATGGTGGATCACGTGCGTCTGAGCCTAATGTGGGCCATTATGTTCTTAGTTTGAGAGAGACAGTCCAGGAAATGTTTGAGCAGGCAGGGCACTTAAAATGTGTGAGAGAAAGTTTGGGGGATTTGTGCAGACTGACATAGGCTACTCATAAAACGTAGCCTAAAATAATGTAAAAAAAAATACAATAAAAAAATAATAAAAATATTAATTATAAAAATATTTAAAAAAATGCAAAGGAGCAGGCAAAAGGCTGGGATATGGTGGGGATTGGTCACGTTGACGGGAATGTTTAGCGACATGTGGGAGGGTGGAGGGGGTTAAAAAAAAGTCTCAATCACTCTTCGACGTGCATGAAAACCAGCCGCGTAGTTATGAGGGAGGCCGTCCTCACACCGATCTTCCTCGTCGTCATCGTCCTCCATTACCTCCGGTTCAACCAAAGCTACTCCAGCCTTAGCTGCAATGTTGTGCAACATAACTGTCACACATATCACAGTGCATGACTTGGCCGGCGAAAACTGGAGCCCTCCGCTGGACTTGTGAAGGCATCTAAAGCGCAACTTCCACCTCCCGATCGTGCGCTCAGGATTAGGACTGATATATATGTCGGCCTAGGCTTAATCAATTGTGTTTTAATATCTTTAGCATTCATATTATTGCAATCTATTCTTTTCGTAGGCTACTCTGCGGTTGGCCTTGATGGGGAGATATTCTAACCCTTTTTAACCCCATTTTCCTCCGACATTCCTGCGTCTCCCCCTGCGTCATAGCCCGTTTCAGCACCATGTCAGTGGACAGGTACAATCCTACGATCGTCGTGAGTGCAGCGAATGCGCGTTCACGTTAAGAGGAGTTTCGGGAAACGCTCCAAAGAAATCGATATCGGGAAACGGGGCCCAGCACTCTATGAGCTCCCAGGCCACAGAACTCAACATGGCTCCATCCATGGCGTCACAACCAAAACAACAACAGCAACAACAAAAACATCAACAGCAGCAGCAACAACAACAGCATAATCAACAACAGCGACACCAGATACAGCCTAGTGGCCAAGTAATGAACTCAATGGTGCAATCCGTGCATACGTGATAATAAACACAGCAGGCTCCACATAGACTACTCCCCCCCCCCCCCCCCCCCCCCAGACCTCCTCAACGAGGGCATAGCCAGGAGTAGAATCTCTTCCTGCTAGCCGTCATGAACCACAATATTTGCGGGCAAATTATCCCTCAGTGAAGTGGAATCCCCTGCGTCAAACGCCTTCCTGTAATGACTGCACTCTAGTGGCACATCATGTTCCACAAGCCGCATCAAATACAATTACAACACTGGCCTGGAGGGCACTTTTGAATCAAAGTGCTGGAGAATAAAAATAAAGGAAAGGGTGTAATTTTAGCACATGGGAACTCAAAGCACATTATTTGTGTGTCACTGTGTCTGTGTGCGTTCATGTGGGTGTGTTTGCTGTGCGTTTGCGTGTGCGTGTGTGCTTTTGCGCGTTTGTTCGTATGTGTGTGCCCCCAGCAGGCTCTGGTTTAGTTTCCCCAGCAGCAGGACCCTGTGCAGCAGGAGCCCATGCAGCACCTGAAGGATCAGCTGGAGTAGCAGACACGCTTGACCAAGGCCAACATCCAGTGCCAGCAGGACGAGCTGTTGCAGATCCAAGACGAGCTACAGAAAGTGCAGGGCCAGAACATCCAGGTGAGACCCATCCGCCACTGAACACCAGGCAGCCTTTTCCTGTTCGTTAAAGAGATCACTGTGTGATGTTCTCTGAGGTTGTGTCTCTTCACAATAGTGAGGACATGAGGGTCAATGAGCTCTTTGTTAACAAGTTTAACTCTTCCGGAAGATAAAGCCCAAACAAAAATGTATTTACAGTTTGTTGCATCAAAATACGATCTGTCTGGGCTTGGTGTTACATTTTAGAGTTTTATATATACATGAGCTGTTGTACATCTAACATCAAAAGCATTAAACATAACATATAAATGATCATCAAATAAAAATAAATGAAGATATATATCAGCATATATCTTACTATTTCTTAAGGCTGGCTTTATTTAAGCCTCACTGTGGGTATTACAATGCGCAATCACAAGAGCAGAGGCTATCTTGAGCCCAGCAGTCTCCATGCTATCTTCTATCTGTGGTGATTGATGTTGATGTTGTGTTTGTTGTGGTAGATGGGGCAGTTCCTGTTGCAGGGACCAGGGGGACTGATCTGGGCGGCGTACAGATCATCCGGGGCGGCTCCGTACAGGCAAGCAGCGCTCTAAGCCTGCAGGGCCAGATGGTGTCTACAGCGAGCCTACAGAGCAGCATACAGTCGCAACACGCCATCCAATAGCAGGCCCAGCCCCAGCAAAGCCTCATGCGAGAGCAGAACACAGTCTTTTTTTTCTTTTTTGTAAAGCCCTTAATCACAGTTACAGTCTGAAACTGCTTCACAGGCCATATTACATATATTACATTAAAGTTTATATTCTATTCTAAATACATGGCAACCTCCAACCCTAAGCTCTCTAAAGAGCCAGGACGAATTGCAATTATTATACAGGAAGAAATAATTTAGATAATACATGCATGCAATTTTGCATAATAACTACATGCAAAGATAGAAAATCACCAGTGTGTTGGTACAAATGCAACATTGTAGCTTAATTAAAAACCACATGATGGCTTATGTGACATTTATGTTAAGAATATGGGCTCTGCTCTTACCATCATAGGCATTATTCCCACCTCAGCATCTTTGATTATATATATTATAACTCATATTGATTGCTGAATTGAGTCCCAGGACCAGTGATGGGCAGTAACGCGTTAGAAATAACGCGTTACTGTACTCCCATTACTTTTTTCAAATAACGAGTAAAGTAAAGTAAGGGATTACAATTGCAAAAATAGTAACTCGATTACTTTTACTTTCCTGCAAGCAGCCTGCGTTACTGCGTTACTAAACCGTGATTTATTTTTGCCAATTGCCATAGACGGTAAAAGAATTTGGGATTTTTCCGTATTTGTTTTGTGAGACTGTCTCGTGGCAATGACGTAGCCTATAGCGGCGTGACCGTGACGTCTAGAAGTAAACAACAGACACGTGTGTGCAAGACAAGGCGTGCGGGAGAGAGAGCGAACATGGAGCATTTAATCAATGGAAATTCCGACATTACTTTGAGTTTGACTCAGTAAAAGATATAAAAAACATAAACGTCCGCTGTACACTCTGCGTGGGAAGAAAGATTTTATCTACAGCGAAAAATTCCACCTCAAATCTGAGCAAGCACCTAGCAACCCGGCACAAGAATGTGAAACTCACTGAAACACCCCGATATCCCGACATGACCGCTGCAGCAACAGAGGGACCCTCTCCTGCTAAACAGGTGAAAATAGACTTAAGAGCGTCAGCGACAGGAGTCACAGGACTTAGTGCCGCTGAACTGAAGAAGCTTGTCGCTGGCTATATTGTTGAGGACATGTTGCCCATTTCCACTGTAGACTCTGAATCATTCCGACGCATCGTAGAAAAAAATCCAACCAAAAGCGGTGTCAAGCTGCCGCAGAGAAAGTCATTCGCAGGATACCTTGAGAGAGAATACGACATAATGGAAGGTAATTTGAAGGCTGAACTCGGAGATGTAGACTTTGTTTCCACTACTGCTGACATTTGGACGAAGAATAATAAAAGTTTTATGGGAGTGACGGTTCACTGGATTAATTCCACTTTACAGCGCAACAAGGCCGCGCTAGCATGTAAGAGAATTAGAGGCAGGCACACCTATGATGTAATTGGAGCAGAGATCGAAGAAATTCATTCATCATATGGACTGCATAGCAAAGTTGTTGCCACTGTAACGGATAATGCATCAAATTTTGCCAAAGCATTCAGAGTATGTCAGCCCTGTAATTTGGATTCTGAATCTGAAAATGATGAAGCAGGTGATGATGACGAGGAACCGACTTTTACAGATGTCATAGAAGTTATTTCATCTGGCGATGGACAGTTTAGCCTCCCTCCACACTACAGATGTGCATCACACACAATTAATCTGATTTCAACAAGCGATGTTGACAAACATCTAAATTCCTGTGCAGACCCCAAGGCTGTAAATAGGAGTAGTATTGCAAAATGCACCGCTCTCTGGACGAAAGCAAGTCGATCAACATTAGCCTCTGAACAGGTGGAGGAAGTCAGCCGCAGGAAGCTAATGGTACCAACATCCGTAAGGTGGAATTCCCTGTATGAGGCCATTTCCAGAATCATCACAATTCCAATGAACGAGCTGAATCCCCTGTGTGTAAAACTGGGAATCAAGTGCCTTAATGAAAGGGAGTACCTATTTTTGCAAGAATACTGCACTGTGATGAAGCCCTTGACAGTAGCACTCGACATCTTACAAGGGGATGAGTGCACCTATGGGACTTTACTACCAACGCTCACAAGCCTGATGTCAAAGACACTTGCCCTGAAAGATGACCTCTCCAAAATGACAGCCAGCCTTCCAGATGCCATTGTAAAGGTAAGATTATTGTTTGGTTTTGTTAAATTTATTATACCATTCATGGTGGGCAGATGTTACGCTTTGTTTGTTTTAAGCAGTGAGTACTATTACTAAAATTATAAAAGTTCAATATCAGGGATATATTAGTCATAACATCAACAGAAGATTAAAATAAAAGGGTCAAAATAACCTCAACGATAATTAAATCTCATACAGTATTGATAGGGCATGAGATGGTTTAGGTCAGTTAAGATCACAGAATAATTAAAATAGCAGATTATATAGAAAAATAAATATATTCTTATTTATATTGTATTGTATTTTACAGGCCATCAAGATTCGTTTTGATCCTGTACTGCATAGCCAAGAGGGACTTCTTGCAGCGGCCACTTGTCCCAAGTTCAAACTGAGATGGCTGAGAGATGAGCGTAGGAGAGAGCATGTGAAGGAGCTTCTGATAAGAGAGTGTCGTAAAGTTGCTCCTGCAGCGGACAATGCTAATGTGTCCTCCCAACTGCCAGCCAGCACAGCTGAAATGGACTTTTTTGATTTTGAGAACCAACCCACCGAAAGCTTCTCAGCAGAAAAAGAAGTAACCGACTATTTAAGGTCTGGGTATGAGCTTGAGATTCTAAATCAGTTCCCAAACCTCAAAAAGATGTACATGCAGTACAACTCTCCAACTCCATCCAGTGCACCAGTTGAACTGCTGTTCAGTTTGGGTGGATTGATACCTTCCCCGAAAAGGAACAGGCTCTCTGCTGGGAGGTTTGAAAAGCTTCTGCTGATGCGGTATAACCCCTGTTTCACTCCGAAAGAAAACAAAAAAACATAGGGCCTTGTCATAAAATGAGACTTCACTAACGCACACACTTTTCCACTTGCCTGAACCTGTAGACATATGACAGGGGTCAGATCCCCTCCACACACACTCCTATACAGAAGCACTCCCCTCCACACACACACCCATACAGAAGCACTACCCTCCAAACACACACACACACACACACACACACACACACAGTAACAAATCCCTCTACATACATACACACACATCACATACACGTAGAAGCAAACCTCAATCCCACACAAACATAGAGGCAGTCCCCTCGATACACACACACACTGACATTAACATCCACACACTCAGAGAAACACATCCTTCCACACACATAGTTTAAACACATACTCTTCTTTGAAATTAGAACTGCCTAAATGTGGCATGCAACAGCATTTTCTGTTTGGGGAAACGCATTACTCCTAGGCACTGCAACTGTTAAAATATGTAAATGTTCATAGACTTTTGTTTTAATTATTTTATTGCTGTATTCTATTTAAATTTATTTGAATGAAGGTGTGTTTACACAGAAAAACGATTTTCTTTAAATGAGAGAATTTATTTTTTTGTTTGTAATTTGCATTGTTCAAAAGATTGAGACTAATAAAAACAAGTTTTAAAAAAGCGTATTCAGGTTGTTGTGTATAGCTAGTGTGTTTTTGAAAAGTAACTAAGTAAAGTAATTAGTAAAGTAACTAATTACTTTTGAAAATAAGTAATCAGTAAAGTAACTGGATTACTTTCTTGGATAAGTAATCAGTAACTAATTACTTTTTCCAAGTAACTTGACCAACACTGCCCGGGACTCTTTTACAATGAGGTCCTGTGTACAATAAATGGAACACATACGCAAAGAGAAAATTACGTGTTGATTAAAGGTCAATAATTTGATTATAACAGTATTATTACTTAATATTTTACTTTACTTAGTATTTTAACAAATAATATTTATATGAAAGATTGACAATTACTGTCCGCAGTAGGTCAAAGGAATCACCAGGTCAAGTTTTAAAAATGAATGCCCCGCTACTCGCAGCTGTGTGTTGTTGTGTTGCAGCCTCAGCAAATCGCACTGCATCCCGCTTCACTGTACAACACCATGATGATCGCCCAGCAGGGTGCGAGCCATCTGGTCCAGTTGACCACCAGCCTGTCCCAGAACACCGGTTCCAGCGCTACCACCTCCTTCCTCGATGAGCGATCGTGCCAGATGAGGTATCTAGCCTTCGTTTGAAACCACTCATCTTATTGACCTGGAATATACTGGACTTATGTCTCATTAACTATTTTAATGAGGGGAAAGTGAAGAGCGGATTTTCTGATACACTGTACATTTTCCTATGAATAATTGAAATGTATCAATGATATGATTTTCGGATATATATTTTCTGGTTCTGAATTATTACAGACATTAATAAAAAGTTAATGGCCTCCAGAAAAATAGATATAATTAAGAATCAATCCCCGCCCGCTCCGCTCCCATCTCCCCTCTCTCTCCTCCGCTGACCTCCTTCTCACCATCCCCTCCCCCGTCTCCTCTCCCATCCCCCCTCTCCTCTATACCCTGTTACGGCCGTGAGCCGACCGCATTGTCTCCCCTCCCTCTGCATGCGCTAGCCCTCCTGTTTTTCCCCAAAGCAACCCGTAGTGACAGTGCTGCGGGGCCTGGGGGTCCCGACGCACCGGTCGGTGACCGTCCGTCTCTCCCAATGAGTCGAGCTCGCCTAAGTGAGGCGCAAAAGGCTGACCTGGCATTGAAAAGGTGTTTCTCAAAGGGGGTGCGTAAAAGCAACGCAACTGACGGGCGGATAGCCTATTACGTGGAGGAGGATCTCCTGATGCGCAAATGGTCCCCCTCTGTAGCCGCTGATGCTAGAAAATGTATTTTGATAGGCGGTGGCCGCCATTTTAAGGGGGGGAATGTTAAGGCCGTGAGCCGACCGCATTGTCTCCCCTCCCTCTGCATGCGCTACCCCTCCTGTTTTTCCCCAAAGCAGCTCAAGTGGGCGGGTCCTTCCGTCCCCGGAACCAACCAGAGAGCGACGGCGCCGTGGAGGCGTATAAAAGCCTAATGTGCCTTGCAAGCGGGGCAGACACCTGTAGGGAATCTAGGCGCGTAGTCGCATTCGTTTGAGAGCAAGAGTTTACGTTTGTGTGTTCCCAGATTTGGGCCAGGGTAAGAAGGATCCCTCTGTACTGATGTTGTTCATTTGCACTCATTTAGGTTTGTCACTGTTTAGCCACACTAGGTTTAGGGGGTGCTGATCATTTGTATTTCGGTTTTCGTTATGCTAGAGTAGCCAGTTAGGTTTTGTTTTTAGGACCATTCGTATTTAGTTATTAGACAGGTAGCTCCACTTTATTTTAAGGAGTTCTCTTTTGGTTATATTTGGTTCTTTGTTTTGACAGCACCTAGCGAACCATTTCTGATGATTGTTACCTGCTATTCCTTTGTTGGGTTATAATAAAACACGATAATTACATCCCCAATCCACCGGGTTGTGTGTGTGTTACTTCCCTTTTTCCCCCTGAACGAGTAGGGGTCGTAAAAACCCTGTATTGTAGCCACCTTTTCCTATAAAGGCCGCTAAGAGGCTTAGGTGGGCTCCAGGCAGTTACGCGTCCTTCAATGAATCCAAGTCTGTTGATGAATATTGTTTGAGAGTTTATTAGAAGACCGAATGACAACTGATGAATGAGAACCTCTAGAGGGTAATGAAAATAAATAAATAAAAGATAAAGTGATGACGATGACAACGCTAATGAGGGTTGTTACTGACGGTAGTTTTGACGGTAGTTTGACGGCAAACAGAAAATATAATCAGGAGCGCCACCAACCCCCTTTGTCTCTCTAACCCCCGCCTGCCTGAGTGCCCCGGTATACAGATTAAACGACACCCATGTGTCAATCAAACGGAAGTGACATGAACCAAAACAGTGAGTAACCCTTCGAAATAAACAATAAACAAACAGACCAAATATGCATTTTTGGCCCCTACACCCAGGGTTAATGTGTGAGGAGGCAACCGACTTGAATCGTCCTCCTCTCCTCCTGCCAGGTTCCCGGCGGGCCAGCAGCTCCTCACAAAGCTGTTGACGGGCCAGGTGGCATGCGGCCTGTTGATGCTGCCCACCAACATGTTCATGGGTCAGCTGGTGACAGCCTTCGCTCCCCAGCAGGGCCAGGCACACACCATGGTATCTCCCAGCAGCGGACGGCGCAGAAGCATTAGGGTCAGCCGCACCAGAGCACGGCACTGCAGCCCACGCAGGCCCATATGGCCCCGCAGCAGACCCCGTTCCTCCAGGTAAAAGAACAGCCCTCTAAAGCAGCGGTCCCCAACCACCGGGCCGCGGACCGGTACCGGGCTGCGGGACATTCCTAACCGGGCCATAGGTTAGTAGGCTGCGACATGACTAGAAAAAATAAATAAAAATCATTAAATTCATGCAAAATGCATGCACACTTAATAAACTAAATTTACTTCGCAATACTGTCACTCTTTTACATGCCATAAGTCTATATGCAGTTGTTAGATTGCACATAACATGTTTGCATTTTTGGCAAGGTCTTAACTTATTTTCTTAGCCATAACTGTCCGTCTGTCCCGTCCTCAACACGTATTGGCTTCAGCGGCTGCACGCGCAGCCTAAGCTCACTTCACTTGTTCAGTTCAACAGTAGTGTCAGAACTATGAGCTCAGCTCAACCTGACACTCCAGAGGGGAGAATGACGACAGCAGATAAACTAGCAGATAAAGTTGCTGCATTTAAAGCGAATTTGAACGTTACTTCCCATCCTCCAAAGATCCACGGCGAACGAATGAGTGGATCCGCAACCCATTTGTCAATCTCCCGAATCACTTATCAGTGCAGGAGGAAGATCAAGGCTGAATCCGAATACTTAGTACATACTATTTCTGTTCAGTGTCTACTACTTGACGGTACTACACTTGACAGTGTAGTAAGGTCTACAGCTATGCGTAGAACGCCTCCGAACGCTTCCGAACATCGCCGAAACTCCACCGGATGTTTGGAGATGACGTATCTCCCCTCAGATGCCGGCAAAATTACCTTGATAAGTTACCTGTTTTCCGTCTTGTCATCGTTGCTATTAAATTAAAAATGTCTCTTTTTACTTAATTACTTAATTTACTATTTTACTCTTTTTAATGTCTAATTTTTTTGCCGCTTTCTACGACGTCTTTCTGGTGGTGTCGGGTCAGCCATCTTTCCTTCGTTCGCTACCAGACTCCGGTTGCATTGTGGGATAGCGTAGTGAACTCCGTTGTTTACTTTGGCGGTAGTACGCATTCGGAAACGTTTTCCGTACTACACAATGCGTACTGAGCATTCGGACGTGCTATATTTGTGGCGTACTACAAAATGCATACTATATAGCAGTCAAGTATGAGTATTCGGATTCAGCCCAAATGATCGAAATAGCTAATGATGGTGGTCTGAAAAGTGTGTTTGAGCAAACCTCTCTGGCGGGTTTTTGGATCAAAACCAAAGCGGAGTATCCCGAGATATCCGTAAAATCACTGAAAACGTTGCTTCCATTTCCCACCACGTACCTATGCGAGGCCGGGTTTTCGGCAATGACTGCAACTAAGTCATAAATTTGCGCAAAATTGCGCAATCGATTGGACATTTCAAACACGCTAAGGGTGTCACTGTCATCCATCACCCCCAGATGGAACCTTCTTGTTGCAGGGAAACAAGCAAAGGGCTCCCACTGATTAAAATGAATTGTAGCCTATTCTGTGGCCTCACAAACACGTGTTAAAGTTCCCTAAAGTTCCCTTACTGACATTTTGTGTTGTGCATGTTTACACTTGATAGATGTTACTTCAAGTTGAGTTCAATATATTTATGTTCATAGTTGTTCATTTTTCACTTGTTCAAGTTCACATTCTTTTTTAAGAGTTTGTTACCTTCATTGCCACAACACTATATGAAAATATCAACAAATTGGCAACCTCTGCGCAACAACTGTGTCAGGCTGGGCCAAAAAAGTATTCCACAAAAAAAAGTAGCACAACTGACCCAATCTAAGTTAATGATCGGGCTATAATGAGATCATGTTGGCTATGTAATCGCTGACAACAGGGGACATTTCATATTGGTTGGTGGAAACCGGGACATTTTAGCGTTCTTTGGCTTTTTTTCGGGACTCAGGACACACAACTCAAAATTGGGACACCTGTTAACCCTATCACAAGTGATAAAAAAGCGTTGCAAGCAACTCAGCACAAATGTGCGTTTGACAACAACGCGCGGGCCGCACTAACACTAAACTTTGATGTCAAGTAAGGGGCCACAAAATATCTTCCCGCGGGCCTCAATTGGCCCCCGGGCCGCAAGTTTGAGACCTCTGCTTTAGATGGATAAAGTTTGCTAACAGCGAACATATACTGGGCCTGCACTCAACTGGGGTCCAGTGGAGTTCAGACTGGAACACACTCTGAACTCCACCACCATTCTCCTTACTCTCATCATCTGTTTCTCAACTGCAGGTGGTTTCGTGGTTACACACACCTTTATGTGATAACGGTGTGTGTCCCTGTTTGGAACATTAGCATTAAGTTTGCCTGCATGCTAGCCCCAACTAAATTCCAGGTAATATTACAACCATTGATATGCTTTGATTTTTTTCCCACTCTCCAGGCTGCTCCACGGCAATCACTGAAAGCAATTCATCATGCAGTCAGCCTTCCCGCTGCAGCAGCAGGGTGCTTTCGCTGCCGCGCTGCAGCAACAACAGCAACAACAACAAAACAACAGCAGCAACAGCAGCACCAACAGCAGCAGCAACAGCAGCAAAGGCAGTTACATCAGCAACAGCAACTACAGTTAGAGCAGTTACAACAACAGCAGCTACAACAACTGCAACAGTTACAAGAGCAACAACAGCAACAGCATCGACATCATGGGCCCTCCCACAGGGCTGGCAGTCTGTCGGAGAGATCCGCCATGCATTAACCGGGGAAAGGATAAAAAATCCCTAGGTTGTTGCCGGTAAGGATTCTGGTAAGGATTATTTTGGGGTTCGGACGTTCAGCATTGAGAAGCAAAAAGGCAACAGAAGGGAAATTGAGTAGCAGCACTTTTGTAGGTTTTCTACCAAGATGCTTTAATGCGTGACCTTTACTCTAGAGATCCCTGGGGCTCAGCCTTCTGAATGAGCTGCACAGGGCGGCTGAGAGAGGGTATGCGACTATGCCTCAATACTCTCTCCGTAGAGGGGTCTTGTTTCCATGGCAACAGGTGGCCGGACTCCCAGACTGATGGACGGACCGCACCACCAATACCACCATCTTTCCTTGTTGTGGGTTTGTGCACGCTTGCTCCAGTGAACCTCTCAGAATTAAATGTGGCATCATGGCAGCGGCTCACAGCAGGCCTGTTGTTTGATCCATGGCACATTCTAAATAAGACTATTTTTAAGAATGTCATAAAGTTGACTTACAAGACAATACATTTACAATATTTTAGATTACTATACCAAAGAGGCTACACTGATGATTATTCTGAATTAGGATGTAATGAGGTAAATTCAGTAAACTGTCAAGTAAGGTGACGTTTATACTGGAGATGGACCGACTACCTGATCTGGCAGCAGGCCTTTCATTGGCCCTTTTTACATTATTTGATGATTAGTATATCTCAGTTTGATATATTGCCTTCAGGGCAAAAAACAATATATTTTATTTTTGAAAGCTATTGTGAGAGAATGGCCCAGTTTTCATGCTGAGCATGAAGCAATAGATTTAGGGTGTCCATATTATATTGTTGGTATACTGGGCTTAAAGATGTCCAACCACAGGATACAACCTTTCAGTCCTTTGTGTCCAGATAAGCAATAAGACACCATGCCCAATCAGTTTTTTAAAAGGTTGTCTGTAAGGAGTAATGTACTATAGGTTAATAATTGACAAAGTTAAATGTTTATTTCATAGATTGACATTTCATTCTCCTTCTGATTTTGTTTTTGCGGGAGCCAATCACCAAGATGGCCAGTGGGAAGACAGCGGAAAGAAAAAGGAGGCAATGCAAAAGCTATGCTTCCCATTTTGCTATTATTGCAAACACAAACCAAACATCAATAGGAAACATCAGAATGGAAACATGATGAAAAGCACAATGCTAAACTATTTTTTAAACAATAACAAGCCCAAAATAGGATATTAACATACAAATATTTATGATATATAAAAAATATATTATCTACATTGTATTTCTATTATCGTGAATAAGTTTGTTCCAAGAATAAAATCCCACGAACTACCTGCTTACCACATACCATTGCTTAACACGTGTTGAATAACCCTGTTTTAGAGCATCCTTAATTTCCCCAAACTTATTAAGGTTTTTTTTTGTTTTTCTAAGAGAAATGGCTCCTCCTGCTGGTCAGCTAGCTTTGGCATTACTCAACATATACAGAGTATCTAAAACAATAACACATAATGCCACTTAACAATCCGTGTATGGTTCGTTCTTTGAATATTCCGATTTAAAACAAAATCAGAAAACAATTAACAGTCGTTTTTTGTTTTTTCTGATTTGGTTTTGAAGCCGAAAAAGGGCAAAAGGAATATACAAATAAACGGTATTTTTCTGTTTTTAAAATCAAAATGGGAAAACTGAATAATCCAGTTGCTTGTTTTGTTTGCGTGATATTTAGATAAAACCACAATGAATGCCGGGAAAAGGGCTCGCGGATTAAAAAAAGATACATATAAAGACGTTTCAAACGTTCCATCGAGTCTCTCGCATTCTACAATGGCCAGCTTTATTGTTTTCCTTTGGAGCATGCGACTTAGTCTGCGAGTGGACGATCTGAAACTAAATCGGAAACTAGATTTCTTCTTCGAAGGTTGTGCTCCACACAGAACCTCCTCACCATCATAACGGAGCACTTCGGGGCACCAGATTGCTTTAGAGCGGTACTGATCGCGTTGTGTGTCTTTCCAGTGTCAAATAGTTCACGAATAAATCACCATACGGTTCAAGTGCGGCCATAACTAAGGCTAAATATAATTAGACAGTGTATTGATGGTTTAAGTGGTTGGCTCTTTTTTCTTTGCTGCGTTCTGCCTTCTGGTGTTGCCTATAACTCTAAATGTATCTATTCTTGTTTTTCTGTTTCGGGTTTAAAAAACCATCACACAAAACACAAACTCAAATAAAATGCTGTTTATTAGTTTATTCCTTTTGCCCTTTTTCCGATTAAAAAACAAATCAGAAAAACCAAAAACGACTCTGTTAATTGTTTTTTCTGATTTTGTTTTAAATCTGAATATTCAAAGAACGAACCATACACAGATTCTTAACCCTCGCGTTTACCTAATATTCTGTATACACCCTGTGTCCTGAAACTGTCCGGCTTTCACCAAATCCCCAATTAGCACATATCGGGCAGCATGCACAGCCTTTGCAGATATATTTCTTACAACTGCTGCACAGAGTACATTTTTTACATTCCTACTTTGGTGGGCAGATCTGACACCTCTTCCTTTTACTTGACCCAGCTGGGGAAGTGGCTGGGGAAGTTTGATCCGCAGGTTGACACAAGATCTAGCCCTCGGAACAGCTTTCACAACAGCTGCAGATGCTTCTGTGCAGGGGAGATGCTCCTTTCTTTCGATGAATGGATTCACAATTGTCTTTCCCAGCTGCTCCAGGAACACCCTTCCAGCTCACGAGGCATCCAGCTAGAGTTGATCTCTCTCCATATCACAAAGGCACTGTAGGAGGAAAGGTCCATGATGCTGTGGAAGATGACATGAGGCGTCATCCCTCTGCAGCTGTACGTTCCGGTCACCATAACTAGTTGTAGTCAAGGATGATTATATCAGTATGCTCAGAAGTACCACATTCTTGTTTTTCTTTGGGCGGTAGGACACTAAAATAGTTGGGAGTGTGAAGGTGAACTTTGATGAGATGACCTCTCTTTCCTTTCATGTAAGCAGTGCAGGTGGGAGCTCAGGCTTATTCTTTCGAACTGTGCCAACCCTGGTGATCTTCCTCTTCAGGAGCTGCTGTCCGAGTTTAAAACAGGTGAAGAAATTGTCACATGTGACATTGTGACCCCTCAGTACCTCTTGTCACATCAACCACAACCCGCATCCCCTGGTTCTTCTTTGGGCCTCCACTGGTTGGCTTTCCAGTGTAGACTTGCATCTTCCAAGTGTAGCTGGATCTGCCGTTACAGGCTTTCCATGACTTGATCCCATATATTAATGGCGTGCTGTGCATATACTGCCGGAAAGGACAACAACCTTTGGACAGAAGCGATTAGCAACATTAGTATCTTCTTTCTCATACAGCTTACATGGAAATATGAATGAAGGCAACTGTCACTTTTGTTATATTAGGGTCATTTACCTTTCAAAAGAAAAATAAACAAACAGACATTCAAGCCTGAAGTTTATCCTCCATTGGTGACACAGTGGCTATGGAAAAATATATTCTGTCATATTTTTATCCTGTTACATGCGAATTCATGTGAAACAGAATCTGCTCTTTATTCGCAGATGCTTTAAATGATGATGGCATGGAAAGATCCTCAATATAGTATATAATGCATATGCTAAAACGAAAAAGCCTGAGGAAATATTTTGTATTCAGATAATATGTACTTTTTTCCCCCACCCCATTAGACAAAGACATACTCCTGACAACTATATAAATGTGGGATGTTTATTTTGACTCTTGAAATTAACTGCAACCGCATAAGTGGCTTCAATCTGAACACTTGATGTATATCAAAACTATCCTTTACATTTAGCAGACGGTTTTAACCAAAGCGATTTACAATAAGTACATTTGTCAGAAGAAAGAAACAATATATCGCTGTCAGTACAAACTATCCTATATGGCGACACATTAGTGCCATAAAGCACTCATGTGATAAAACATGCATTCGGGCGTATATCATATCACACGCGTAGATATTAATTGCGAGCGCGCAAATTATCTCTGCGCGCGTGCGCACTCAGAGCGCTGCTCCCCTAGCGAGGAAAACAGCTCCTCGAGAGCATTACCTCGTTGCAAGCGAGAGCGGGATATAACTTCGGTCGCAAAAAACAGCCTCAGCCTCTCGCGAATGATGTTCTGCTCTCGCGCGCGAATTTAGTTTTGGCACTATGGGGAGGGAACCAAGGCAGGGCGAGCTTTCCTATGATTGGCCGTTTCTGAAGCGCGATATTTGATTGACAGCCCTCCTCAGCCCTCCTCTCATTCAATTCTGAATTGTACAGTAAATGGCTGAAACGATAGTTACGTATTGTAACTCTAGATTCTATGAGCAGCATTTTAAGGCTATCGCTATTGGGTTATCCCTAGGCGTGAGCCGTAGCACTGAAAAATTTGTAATCCCCGCCCACCAACAGCGTGGGCCTCAATTACGTCCGCGTGCGGCGTGCCTCAACGACGTCGACATTTCGCAGATATAGTCGGGCGCCGGTGGACGTTCTGCTCCCAATAAACAGCTTTTCTTCAGCTATTCAAAGGACAATGAGGCCGACACTTAAAAGGCTGCGCCTATACTCATAGAATCTAGAGTTACAATACGTAACTATCGTTTCAGCCATTTACTGTACAATTCAGAATTGAATGAGAGGAGGGCTGTCAATCAAATATCGCGCTTCAGAAACGGCCAATCATAGGAAAGCCCGCCCTGCCTTGGTTCCCTCCCCATAGTGCCAAAACAAAATTTGCGCGCGAGAGCAGAACATCATTCGCGAGAGGCTGAGGCTGTTTTGTGCGACCGAAGTTATTTCCCGCTCCCGCTTGCAACGAGGTAATGCTCTCGAGGAGCTGTTTTCCTTGCTCGGGGAGCAGAGGGGTGTTCCACGAACGGAGGTTTAACAAACACTGAGTTAACGCTGAACTCTAGGTTGATTGACCCTGTGCCGACCAACCCAGAGTTTTCGGTTCCACAGCAGCGGTTATGCATTAGTTCAATCAACTCGGGGTTGGTTAACACAGGGTTGTGCGCGTCCACGCCAAACCTAAAAAGACGTGATGTATGGATCATGGAAACCCTGATCAATATGGCGAAACGGGCCGCTTATTTCAATGAAATGGAACTCCAGCTTCTCCTGGAGAGCTATGACGAGTAGAAGGACATTATCACAAGAAAAGGGAACGCTAAAGCCTCTGCAACCCGGAGAACCAAAGCCTGGCAGCGGATCGCTGGCCGCGTAAATGCGTTAGTTACACGTCAAAAGCATGATCCTTAATATTTGAGCCATGAATATATAAATATCCCAGTTAAGCATTCTTAAAGATCCTACCACATAACCCCTTTCTTCTAAATAAATATGTACTCCGATTGCTTCCAAGCGGTCAGCGAATCAAGTATAAAAATGAAGTATAAAAAACATACAAACTGGTAAGCTTTTCCCAGCATCGTATTGGTATAAATTTAAATAAGCTATTTTTTTAAGCCAATCGTGAAAAGGCCGACAGTCGGCAGACTGGATCTGGCCCTCAAATTGTCTTGACACCTGGAGGTACCTACCACCTCAGAGAGTCAGGGGCCATACCCCACTGGTTGAATGTAGGTTTTTGTGTTTTCTTGTATTTTAGATTTTTTTTGCCTTCGAAGTAACACATGTAAACCGTGTGCTTGCCACAGCGCATACTATTCCAAATGTTTCTTTTTTTAGTAACTGGGTAGAAAACCTAAAAGTGACAATTCATCAACTTCACAGATGAAGATGGATTAGTGCTTGTAATGAAACCGCCGGCTACGATCGAACATTCTCCAGTGGATGCAAGTCCGTTAGGACTATTTTATACTTTATGTTGTAAATGCCTCTCGGCATAGTACTCAGACAATATTGCTCTTTGTATGATAGGAGGCCGATACAAATCTTGGATGGGTCATCTGAAACGACTGCGATGTGCTCAGCATCTCCAACATTATAGCCTAGATAAAACTACCATTTGAAAAAAACGGAGGGCTACGCAAATAGTCTGGAGTGAACTGAGGCCAGGTCCTCGATTGGTAGTGTTGGCTATGTAAGGCTATTTAAATATATTAAAGATTTGCACGAGAATCTATATCTCTCCACTCCAGCAAAAAGTCATCCGATATGCCAAGATGTCGAGCCGTGGTCTTATCAATCGCTCCCGGTGGATGTATAATTAGCGTTCCGATATCAGCAGTTCTCTCATCAAAAGGCCATTGTGAACACATGAAATCTGCGGTGAACGCCGGTTGAAATACCCAAAACCGGGTTATGTTTCAAACTTAACCTGCGCAAAACCTGCTCCGACCAGGTTTGATTCAGAGCATATGTTTCTATAGCAACTAACATACCGTGATCCTTTTGGAACGGAAAACCTTGGGTTACCGGAAACCCTGGGTTAACTTACCCGGTTATGTGATAAAACAGGCTTTGTGGAATACCCCTCAGGGCTCTGAGTGCGCGCGCGCGCAGAGATAATTTGCGTGCTCCAAATTAATATCTACGCGTGTGTTATAATATAATACGCCCGAATGCATGTTTTATCTCATGAGTGCTTTATGGCACTAATGTGTCGCCATAATCCTAGGGTAAGGCCGAAAACACACCGGCGCCGCCGTGCACATTTTTCAGGCCCCAATTGGAAGCGTAGCGCTGCAGTGCAGTTGAGATGTGTTTTGAAAGCAGCAGATCAACCAACATAGTTGGTAGGCTACCATTACATTAAACCAGTTCTTTTCCGACTACATATATGGCACTGATGCCCATGATGCCCATGATCCTCTGTGTTTACAATGGTCACTCCCATTCATAGTCACTATATGTACTGTCGGCAGTGGTGGGTAGTAACCAGTGGCGAACCGTGAGCACTACAGCCGGGCCTTCACCTCAGCCCTAATTGCTGAGAAAATAAATAAGAAACAAGGATGTTGCCCAAACAAATAGACCATAAGATCAATAATATTCACAGCAACAAGAAACATACTCTAATGAAAAATCTGGAAATATAAAATGAGGTCACAAGTGCAGGCTGGAAATGTATTTCTTGCATTTAACCTGTAGGGGTCTGCATGCAGGTTTTGCACCGCCCAGGTAATATAAGGCCAGTTGTGTGTTTGTCAGACACTGAATGTCAAGGGAAGAGGCAGAGGTAAAAAAAAGTATTTCGATCGCGCGCTTATTGGCCCTCATTTATCAAACGAGCGTACGACAGAAAACGTGCGTAAAATGGACGTACGTTCATTTCAACGTTGAGCTTGGCATTTATCAATTTGAACGTGAGCGCAGGCTGCGATGAAATCTCACGTCAGGTCTGAGCTCGTGTACGCAAGTTTTTTTGGCGCAACATACGGGTATTTCAATGATGAATAGTGCAGCACAAGTAGCCCATGTTCAACATCTGTATTAATGACTAAATAAATTGGAATTAGCCCAGCCGTTCAAACAATTACAATCAAGTCAGGCCTAATTAAAAACAGTATTGCTATGAAAATAATTAGAATGTGACAGGTGAAATGTTTATTCAGCTGTCTATATTAACAGGAGCTTTGCCAAATAGGTGGTCGTGTCTCAGCGATGGCAGATCTGGCTCTGTTAAGGACCTCAACGCACAGACGAGAGAGTTTTTCGAGACCGCGCCGATTTTTTTAAGGCGGGCGATGAATGGCTCTTGAGTCGTTTTCGTCTCCCAAGGCATCTCCTGATGGAGCTATGCAATGCTTTGGAGCCACAGTTAATGCGAGAAAATAGGCGATCAAACGCAATACCTGTGCAGGTTTGCTCTACCTTGGGATTTTTGGCCACCGGGATCTTGCAGCGGGAGATCGGGGACAGGTCTGCTATTTCCCAGCCAAGTATTAGCCGAACCATGCCAGCAGTTTTGGCAGCTATAAAGTCCCTCTCCGAACGTTATATTAAATTCCCATATAATAACGATCAGCAAACTGGAATCAAACGGGATTTTTATGCTATTGCTAGGTTTCCAAATGTGATTGGTGCGATTGATTGTACCCATGTGCGTATGAACCATCAATGATTACGCGTACATCAACCGCAAAAGCTACCATTCAGTTAATGTTCCGATTATTTGCGATGCCAGAATGTCAAATCCTGAACATGGTAGCCCGATGGCCTGGGGGCACGCACGATTCTTTTATTTTCCAAAATAGCAACGTTGGGCATCGTCTACATCAGGGCGCACTACATGGTCAGAGTCATCTCGGTGAGTTACGCTGCAGTCGCACTGCACCGGCCTCCTCCCGTTTCTTGCTTGGCCGGCTTCACAGCCGCAACACGTTTTTTGGAGCTTCATGTCGGACCATTTTTTCTTCACCTTATTCGGAATTAAATAACTTTAACGGAATGCAAACAATAGCATATATGTGAAATGTTTTAAGCTGGATAACAGAAGTTGTACATTTAATTTATTATTTAATTAATTTAATTAACAAACCTCTTCCGTAGCCCGACGAACATTGGAAACACTATTCACTGCAACAGTTATTTCCTTCCATATAGCATTCTTTTGCTGGCCTTTAATGCCAGCTTTTAGGCTACCAAATAAAACCAGACGGTTCGCATCCACCAGTGACCCGAGCGTCTCCATTTGGGTCTCGGAAAAATTCCTCTATTTTACCGTTGGACGTTTCTCCATGTCGTAAAAGTTAGGGGCGAGACTTCTGAAGACGTGCTTTTATATGGGCGTGTTACGTTAATTACGATCGATCTCAGCCGCCGTATTTATCAACACCAAGATCCTTCGTACGCTGGGATTGGTGTGATACGAAGGTTTCGTAAATCTCACGTGGGTCCTATCGTAAGATGAATCATGCGTTCAGATTTGCACTCATTTCTACGTTCGTTTGATAAATGAGGGCCACTAAGTCTAGTTCGTTGTTATTTAAGTTTACTCGTTACCTATAAAGGTTTTTTCGTTTCCTTGTAATATTGTCTTAATTAAGAAGACAGTTTGGTTCTTTTTTTGTCTGAGTGCTTGAAATCTTGGGAAGCGAGTTGAACTGACCTCGTCTTATGTACCCACGGCTCAAACGAAGAACGGCCGAGACACCAACACACCGAGGCTAATTTCATCACAATGGACCGCACTATGAAATCACGGCCCAACACAAACCACACACATTGACAAAAAAAATCCTCCTCGAACTACAATACAATTTCAAATGCACAATAAAAATCCTCTAAAAACAAAAATCCAACCACACACTTTTGATAAGTTTACATATTGAATTAAAGGCCATTTGCGCTGGAAATGTGACAGACAACCTCCGCAATAAATACAAAAGACTGAATATCCACTTAGCCCGAATTAATCACTGGAAATAATAATCAAGGTGGTTAACATAGGCCTACCTTACATGAAAACGAAATCCATTCGTCTGTCTTTCTTTGTGAAGTGGGTGATGGCAGCGTCGTAAAGTTTGTCCTTTGACTTGAGCTTCAAAATAAGTCCTTTCTCTATGGACATCAGTGCCAAAGCTCCCAGGCGATCACGTCCAGTACTGTTTCTGGCGTACGTCTTGATGTGCTTCAGAGCCGGGAAAGACCGCTACATGGAGGAAGTGGACACGGGGATGGTCAGCACCGGGCAGGTGAGGTGATACAGCTGCGGCATGCTCTCAGTCAGCTCTTTAAGTGTCAGAAAGTGCAGCAGGTCTGATGGGCTCCTTTCCTCAAAGTTTGCCATGTTGTTGAATGTCAGTTCAGTCTTGAGCCTGGGGAGGTCAAAGTGAAGCCCGTAGTTTTCAGCGAGGCTCTGAAACTCAGAGCTGGGGAAGTTTTCTCTGTATGAGGCAAACTTCTTGGAGACATGACGAGGTTCAGAGAGTGTGCATAACAGTGAACGAAGAGAGCTTGTGGTATTATTTCCTTTATTTTAGCTTGGACCCCTTTCAGTCCAGGGGCCATGACTGCAGTTCCATCGTAACACTGGGCAATTACCTTATTGGTGCAGGCACAGTCCTCCAGAAACTCCCACACTTGTCCAGATATGGCTTCTGCGCGCTTATCACCACTGACATCACCATACTGGAAAAAGCGCTCCTTCACACCACCGTCAGTGGTTTAACGCAAGACATATGACATCTGAGCGGTGTTACTTACGTCAGTTGTCTCGTCTACCATAACGGAGACAAAAGGCGTGTTCCTCACCTCCTCCCTCATTGCCTCGGTCATTACATCCGTCACCGATTGAATCAGATCATTCTGAATTTTGCTGGAGGTGTCGATGAAAACAGTGGCCGAATCCAGATGACAGCTCAGAGGGCTGTCATACTCTGCCAAAAAATCCATTAACTCCAAGTAGTTCCCCTTGTTTTCAGAATCTTTACTTTCATCATGTCCTCGAAATGCCAGCTCCTGCTTTCCAAGAAATGTGATGATATTGATGAGACGTTTCAGGATCTCTCTGTTCTGCCTGACCTTTTTGTTGTGGGCCGTAGTATGATTACGGCGCTGCTCATCTAGCTGAAGATCAACTCTTGTTCTCCCAAAAGTTTTCAAAATGACCGTCGCTTGCAGGTGTGCCGCAGAATCTTGATGTCGGTGGGCTGACTTTGTCAGATTTGTAAGGCTGACAATTCCGCCGCTGACCCAAGTGAATGACTTGTCAGTTGTAAAAAGTAGACAACTCCAGCAGTACTGCCTGTTTGTAAATGCCTTTCCACTGTCTTAACCTTTTCTTTAATTCCAGTTCTGGAGTTGGTCTTCCGTTTTTCTGTGAAAGGCCGCCTTGAAAAAGGCAATGCTATCAAGCTAGCCACAACGTTGCTCTAGTCTTCCGCCATCGCTCTCACCACCCGCCCACTGGACTTCACGAAGACCTACGATCTTTTGTTTTTGTAGGGCCCTATGATTTCCGCGATAACGAAAATGCGGACGGAATCACGGAATCGGACAATAAAAAGGGAATCTACTGGGAATCTTTTTTTATTATACAGGAAAGCAGTGGCGATTTTAGCCTGAAAATTCTGGTGGGGCAAATTATATGACGTCATATTACGTCACAAAAATAGAGGTAGCTGATTATTATAACAGTAGGCCTACGTATATAGACCAGTCAGGTATACTATGGGCTGC
>NC_079423.1:487611-507611 GCF_026213295.1 Gadus chalcogrammus
TACATAGTCAAAAAACAAGAGAATAGATGGCTAGATAAAATAAACATCAAGACATACAATTCTAAAAATAAACAGATGAAGCAGCTACCCTTTTTCCTTCGCGGTTTGCCTACAGAGCAGCGCACCTGCATTTAATATATCCGTGTATTGTCACAATTTCTCAGTATCAAAGGTGAAAGTAGAAACGGGTGGCCAAAAGCTGTCATATTGTTAGTTATCACAGACAAATTTAAGGCAAGGCAAGGCAAGGCAACTTTATTTATATAGCACTTTTCATACACAAGGCAGACTCAAAGTGCTTCACATATAAACATTGTTATACATTAAATAAAATAATAGATAAGTAAAAGAAAACATATGCAAAGAAATGATAGTAAAATAGAAAGTTAAAAAGGCTTTTTAGTAAGTAAAGTGAGAAAATAAAGGGAAAGTTAAAAAGGCATTTTAGTAAAATAAAGCTAAAGTATTTAAGATTTAGCAGAAAGCTAAAGCAAACATAAAAGTCTTCAATCTTGTTTTGAAGGTGCTCAGAGTTGGGGCAAGTCTTAAATCCTCAGGGAGTTTATTCCAGCTATTTGTTGTATAGTAACTAAATCCTGCTTTCCCATGTTTCGTGTTTACTCGGGGGATAATTAACAGATTGGTCTCAGAAGATCTTAGTGTTCTAGAAGGCTTATGTAGTGGAAGCATATCAGTTAAATATTTTGGGCCTAAACCATGTAGGGATTTATAGGTTAGCAACATGATTTTAAAATCAATTCTCTGACCTACAGGAAGCCAATGTAACGATTTAAGAATTGGTGTAATATGTTCAAATTTTTTGGTCTTTGTTAATACTCTAGCAGCAGCATTCTGAACAAGCTGAAGCTTCCTTAGAGTTTGTTTTGGGAGACCTGTAAGGAGACCATTGCAGTAATCAAGCTTACTAGTGATAAAGGCATGTACAAGTTTTTGTAAGTCTTCTGTGGACATGAGCCCTCTAAGTCTTGCTACATTTTTAAGGTGATAATATGCAGATTTTGTAACTGATTTGATGTGACTTTCGAAATGTAAATCAGAATCCATGATAACCCCTAGGTTTCTGGCTTTGATTGAGGTTTTCAGGGACAGAGAGTGAAGGTGTTGGGTTACTTTAAGCCTTTCCGTTTTAGCACCAAATACAATTATCTCTGTTTTATCCTCATTTAGCTGAAGGAAATTTCGGCACATCCAGTCTTTCACTTGCTCAATGCACTGGCACAGCAGATCTATGGGCCGATAGTCATTTGGTGATAGCGATACATAGATTTGCGTGTCATCAGCATAGCAATGATGGTCAATATTGTTATTATGCATGATTTGCCCTAGTGGGAGCATGTAGATGTTGAATAAAGAGGGTCCTAAGATCGAACCTTGTGGGACTCCACACATCACGTTGGTTGATTCTGATACAAAGTCGCCGATGGAAACAAAGTAGTTCCTATTTTGTAGGTAGGATCTGAACCAATTTAAGACTGTGCCTGAAAGCCCCACCCAGTTTTCTAACCTGTCCAAAAGTATTGTATGGTCTACAGTGTCGAATGCAGCACTGAGGTCTAGTAGCATTAGTATTGAGGTTTTGCCAGAGTCTGTGTTAAGACGGATGTCGTTTACAACTTTAATGAGGGCGGTCTCAGTGCTGTGCAGGGGTCGAAATCCTGATTGGAAGGTGTCATAACAACCAGTTGATGCCAGGAAGTGATTAAGTTGCTGGAGGACAACTTTCTCAATGATTTTACTTATGAAGGGCAGATTTGATATTGGTCTGTAGTTGTTAATAATAGAGGTATCTAGGCTCCGCTTTTTTAAAAGGGGTTTAATAACTGCAGTTTTCAGGGCTTTTGGGAAGTTGCCTGACTGGAGAGAGTTGTTAACTATCTGCAATATGTCTATTGCTAGGCAGTCAAAAACATTCTTAAAGAGGTTGGTAGGTAAAGAATCAAGGCAACAGGTGGATGGCTTTAGTTGTGTAACAGTTTCCACAAGAGTTTTAGAGTCAATAACATTAAAGCATGCCATCCCTGCCACGTTACTTTTGCCTGAACAGGGTGGTAGTCCAACATTTTTGTTTGAAGTGGAGATATTGATGGCGCGTCTGATGCCTTAAATTTTATCAGTATAAAAAGCTGCAAACTCATTGCATTTCTGCGTGGAATGGAGATCAGGTGGAATTTGTGTTGGGGGGTTGGTCAGTCTGTCAACAGTTGCAAATAGGGTTTTTGCATTATTATTATTGGATTTAATGATATTGGAGAAAAATGTTTCTCTAGCACTTTTTAAGTCTGAATTGTAGGCACGGAGGCTCTCTTTGTAGATATCATGGTGAATTTGAAGTTTTGTTTTACGCCAGATGCGTTCAACCTTCCTGCATTCTTTTTTCTGTGCTGTTACAGAGGCAGCTTTTCTCCAGGGTGCCTTTTGCTTTCCAGAAATCGTTTTAACCTTATAAGGTGCAATGACATCCATGATTTTCAAAATTTTCAAATTAAAGTTTTCTACAAGATCATCAGCAGAACATGGGTTGAGAGGTGGTAGTAAGGAGATGGCCTTTCTAAAAAGTACATACGATTCTTCATTGATATACCGTTTTTTGACAGTATTTGATTTTGTCTGTATGTCGGGAATAAAAGATATATTAAAGAAAACACAAAAGTGGTCAGACAAGGAAGGATCAGTCACAGAGAGATCAGAAACATTGAGGCCCTTTGTGATAACCAGGTCTAGAGTGTGGCCCTTACAATGAGTAGTCTCTTTCACATGTTGGGACAGTTCAAATGTGTCCAAAATGGTAAAAAGTTTTTTTGCACACTTGTCATTCAAATCATCAGTATGAAAATTGAAGTCACCAGTTATAACTAGACAGTCAAAGTCTGTGGAGATGCTAGACAATAATTCTGTGAATTCATCGAAAAAATTTGCAGAGTATGTGGGTGGCCTGTAAATAATTAATAGGAGTACTCTGGGGGAGCATTTCAATACAGCACAAAGGTATTCGAATGATGGAAAATCACCAAATAACATCTGTTTCCCCTGAAAATCATTTTTAAATATAACAGCAACCCCTCCACCTCTTTTTCCAGATCTACATGCATCAAAAAAGTTATAGTTGGGAGGAGTTGTCTCTATCAGAACGGTTGCACTGTTATTTTGTTCCAGCCATGTTTCAGTTAAAAACATAAAATCCAGTTTAGAGGTGGTAATAAAATCATTAACTAAAAATGATTTGTTATTAAGAGACCTAACATTAAGTAGACCCATCCTGATGGTGTTGTTGATAGGCTTTAAGGTTGTTTTTGGTTTGGAGGAAATATGTATGAGATTTGTGAGGTTAGCAGTGTGTCTACGTTTCCCTTTGTTTACTCTCTTAGTGGTTACAGCAGGAATGCAAAAGTTGCCATGTTTTGACATAGGCAACCTTGGGTTCAGCAGATTATGCGAAACGTCCTTTATACTTTGTCTACGGCTGAACCCTTTTTTGTCTCAGTAATACTCAGGACTACTATCAGTACAGGGAGGGGGCTGGGGCGCCCTCCGCTTTGGTGTTATCAGCCTGTGGGAATGACCTGGCGATGCTATCATTGACACAGATGCAAGTTTGATGCCTACATATTCATGTTTCTTAAATTCAGCTGGAAAATCGCAAAGGGAGGAGACAGTGGAGCTGGAGTTGTTGTGGCTATGGGAGAGATGAGGAGGGGGTTGGCCGTTCCTGGCCAAGCCAGCATCAGCGATGGGGGAGGGCACGGTGGCCATGGTGTCAGGCAGGCTGTTGTCTCTCTTCAAGGTCTTTGGTCTGTAATGCAGAGGAGGGGGGTGGCCGTTCCTCGTCAAGCCAGCATCAGCGATTGGGGAAGGCACAGTGTTGATGGCGTCGGGCGGGCTGTTGTCTCTCTTCAAGGTCTGTGGGCTGTCTGCTATCTGTGTGTCAGATAGTGGCAGAGTAGATGTGTGGGGGAGGCTGTAGTCTCGCTTCTTATCAACCTGTGCTCTGATTGCGGCCTGTGCGTCAGACCATGGCAAGATTGTGGCCTGTGCGTAAAGCGAGAAGAGAAGATTGTCCCTCAACAGTTTTGAGCCTAACCTGTTTGGGTGTAGGCCATCTGCTCTGAAAAGATATTTGCGCCCCCAGAATAAGTTGAAATTGTCAATGAAGCCCCTTCCTCTTTCATTGCAGACCCTGGAAAGCCATGTATTCAGTGCAAGTAGACGACTGAATCTGTTTATTCCCCTGTCAACTGATGGTATGGGTCCACTGATGAATGAGTTGATGTGTATTTTGTCCAGTGTATCTAATAGATCAGTGTAATCCCTCTTCAGAAGTTCTGACTGTTCTCTTTGAATATCATTAAATCCTGCATGCACAATAATCTGTGAGATTTTGGGGTTTTCCAATATGATTTTGGCTAGTTTATGGTTGATATCACTAACCATTCCATATGGGAAGTTGCATGTTTTGATCTTCTTACCGGTTATATCCTTGATGGTTGAGTCTCCTATAATCAGAGTGTCTGGTTCATCTGCTTCCTCTGAGATGGGCCCTTGTTGTACGGTGGCAGACACATGCGCAGCCCGCCTCCGTGGCGACTGGTTGTTCCATGTCTGTCCGTACCGTCTGTCCGGACACATTTCAGGGGTCAGGGGTGCACAGGTGGCCGAGGCATGCGCAGCTCGCCTCCCTGGCGACTGGTTCATGTTCCGTCTCTGTCCGCACTGTCCGTCCGGACGCATCTCGGGGCTCAGGGGTGCATGGGTGGCAGGCTCGTTCGTGGACTCTTGAAGTGGCAGGAACCGGTTCTTCAGTGGCAGGGTTAATTTCAGTGACTGGCTAATCCGGCTGATAACTTTAGCTTTGGGTAGTTTAGCATTTGGCGTTGAGTGATCTTGTTGATTCACTTTGGTATGTTGTTTTGGCTTAGCGCCGACTCTGTGCCAGTGAAACGCAGCTGGAACTGTCTCTCTCTTGTCCAGCTTCGGGAAGGATACAGTGTAGCTTTGATCATCTTGCTGTATCTGAGTGAGCTCAGCAAACTCACCCATCGGCACTGTATCCTGTAGGGGTCCTTTGCATTTTTCTAATGCTGCTAGTCTCGTTTCAATTAAAGCCACCCTCTGTTGCATTTTGGTGCAGTCTGTGCATTTCCCAGTCTCCGTGCCTGAGATATCCGAGTACAGAGGCATGTTGGCGATAGGAAAGTCCAAGGCTTTTTCTGCGGTCTGATCCGGGAGTAAAAAGTGCCAAAATGTATTGTTGAATCAAGCGATGGAGGACGACGAAAACAAACTATATACTGTTAGGTATTATGATCATGAAATAAAATAAGATAAAGTAGATCTAAATGATGAATTAAGCAGTTTTTTCCAATGCCTAGCGGAGCTTCGGGAAACATGACCTCTCTCTGCTGCTGCCTCTATCTAGAAACGGGTGGCCAAAAGCTGTCATTTGTTAGTTATCACAGACAATTTTCAACAATGAATGATCTGTACGGAGCTCCATAAGGGACATTTGGGAGAACGCTCCGGGACAGAACCTTAGTTTGGAAGTTGTGCTTATAGTGACACGACAAATAGGCTACTTCCAATTGAAATACAAAATTTAGAAAATAGGCCTACGTGTCCCTGATCACGTTTCAATAGATGAAATAACGTGACAGTGTCACGTATTTTCGTGAGACCTGGGCCCCGTTTCCCGAAAGCATCTTTAGCAAGAAGTGGATCGCAGAGTGGGTCGTACGAGCATCGTACAGTTTTCACACCGTTTCCCGAAAGCATCTTTGGTAACGAACGTCTTGAAAACGCTCGTAGCTAACGAGTGCTCCAGGGTACTCGTAGGACGCTAAGAGCCTCGTTAGCCTACTATAGCCTCAGTGGCGTAACCAGCGGACATTCCTAGTATTGGATGCGTTTTATTATAACACATTGGTAATGGTGTATCACGTGCGTCTGAGCCTAATGTGGGCCATTATGTTCTTAGTTTGAGAGACAGTCCAGGAAATGTTTGAGCAGGCAGCGCACTTAAAATGTGTGAGAGAAAGTGGGGGGGATTTGTGCAGACTGACATAGGCTACTCATAAAACGTAGCCTAAAATAATGTAAAAAAAAAAAAAAAAAAAAAAAAAAAAAAAATTATTAATTCTAAAAATATTAAAAAAAATTCAAAGGAGCAGGCAAAAGGCTGGGATATGGTGGGGATTGGTCACTTTGACGGGAATGTTAAGTGACATGTGGGAGGGTGGAGGGGGTTAAAAAAAAGTCTCAATCACTCTTCGACGTGCATGAAAACCAGCCGCGTAGTTATGAGGGAGGCCGTCCTCACACCGATCTTCCTCGTCGTCATCGTCCTCAATGTCCTCCGGTTCAACCAAAGCTGCCCCAGCCTTAGCTGCAATGTTGTGCAACATAGCTGTCACACTTATCACAGCGCATGACTTGGCCGGCGAAAACTGGAGCACTCCGCTGGACTTGTGAAGGCATCTAAAGCGCAACTTCCACCTCCCGATCGTGCGCTCAGGATTAGGACTGATATATATGTCGGCCTAGGCTTAATCAATTGTGTTTTAATATCTTTAGCATTCATATTATTGCAATCTATACTTTTCGTAGGCTACTCTGCGGTTGGCCTGGATGGGGAGATATTTTAACCCTTTTTAACCCCATTTTCCTCCGACATTCCTGCGTCTCCCCCTGCGTCATAGCCCGTTTCGGCACCATGTCAGTGGACAGGTACAATCGTCGTGAGTGCAGGGAATGCGTGTTCACGTTGAGAGGAGTATCGGGAAACGCTCCAAAGAAATTATCGATGGTTCGAAAGATCCATCGGGAGAATGATCTTACGAGCGAAGATCCATCGATATCGGGAAACGGGGCCCAGGTTTCTAGCGTGTGCATGGGTTGAATTGCATGTGTCTCACGCCGAATGCATGAGACTTGAGAGCCCTGTACTTACATGATACAAACCAGCACCGCAAACGTTCTCTCCCGCTTGAGATGACGTCTTTCTTTATAGGTACATGGGTCTGATGCGCCGATTTCCCATGCTGATATTTCCGGAGATTCTCGGGCATCTTCGACAATTTGGCTATAGATTGTCTCATTACCCGCTAAATAATATAATTATAGCCTAATTATATATATAGCCTATATATATATATATAGGCAATATATATAATTAGGCAATATATATATATATAGCATTTGTGGTTTTGGCATAAACATAACTAGGGTGCACTGTAGAACACCCTTTCTAAAGCCTCTCTCTCGCTCTCTCTCTCTGTCCCTCCCTCTCTCTCTTTCTCTCTCTCTCGTACCGTTTTGTGGAGCACGTTAATTGTCTGAGAACACTCCCATTCAGAATGCATTGGTTTACATTTCGTTCTGTGTAGCAAAAAAGTCGGACTATCGTGCTCTGGAACACGCTTCAATAGATTAACGTTCGTGCGCATGAGCACGAAATCGCGTGATACCGGGTTGGTGTCTACAACTTCACTGAAGTTGTGCAACTTCACTGAAAACACTATTCCATGTGTGAATTAAGTCATATTATAGGCCATAAACTGCCATTTGAAGTTTGAAAATTCATGTGCATGCATCTGTCTAATCGGAGACTGCAAACGCGCTGTCAAAATATCAACTTGTCAGGTTCAAATGCGCTCATGGATCTTAAAGGTGATGGGAAATGGCATCTCGTAATTATAACATAAAGATCTCGTAATTATGAGCTAATTATCTCGTAATTATGAAATAAATAATGATCTCGTCATTATCAGATAAGCATCTCGTAATTATGACAAAGATCTCGTAATTATGAGATATTTTCTCATAATTATGAAATATTTATGTCTCAATTACGAGATAACATGATTCCTTTTTTTTGTGATGTGATTGCAATGCACCACCATTATTATGTCACAAAAACTCATCAGTATCATGTATGCAACTGACTTACATTTTAGAGTGTACGTTTGTGTGTGTGTGTGTGTGTGTGTGTGTGTGTGTGTGTGTGTGTGTGTGTGTGTGTGTGTGTGTGTGTGTGTGTGTGTGTGTGTGTGTGAGTTTGTGAGTTTGTGTGCGGTTGTATTTACGCCATATGATTATCTGTTCTTGCCTCACAGAGGTCACCAGAACCTAAAGTGGACCACCCCTTTAACAAGCAGTCAAATCTCCGTTGTGGACTGTAGTGGGTCAGGGCTATTCTGCTCCACACTGGTGATCACTAGTGCAACAGCCAACGAGACCGGACTGTACCGATGCTTCTTCAAAGACCTGAAGGTGGAGGACGATAAAACCTCAGCATCTGTTTATGTCTTTGTTCATGGTACGACTTCTTTCAACCAGCAAGTGGGGATTAGGGGTAACTACTGCTAAATGTTTTCAACACTGTTTCTGCTATAAATTGTAATACATGTTTCTGCGTTTTTTGGTTCTAGATTACAAAGTGCCCTTTGTGCTGTCTGAGAAGGAGTATGAAGTAGTGTTCATCCGCGAGGGACAGCCGGTGGTCATCCCGTGCCGTGGTTCAGTGGAGGATCTTAACGTAACGCTCCATACTGTAAGAGACAATGACTTTTGAATAACCTGCTTATAATTATGTTTCTGGGTCAACGCCCTGCCTACCTCGAGCCATCCTTGAGCTGCCTATATATTTGTATATAAAGTGTCTAATTTTATGAGTCAATCATACTATTTGGTGAGGTCGTATTTGAGATACATCAGTGCAACTAATGAACCGGACATGACAAGTGACAGAGATTTCATTGTAGGATGCTTATGTGTGTTTCTTAAACCGTTCATCAGAAGTTTCCACCAAAGGAGTATAATGCCAATGGGAAGGATTCTGTGTGGGAGGCCCGGACTGGCTTCACCATCCCAAGTCAACTGATCAGATTCGCTGGAGTGGTTTTTTGTCAAACTAAGCTTGCCAACCAGACATTCAAGTCGCCATACTACATCGTAGCCGTCGTTGGTAAGATAAAAAAGTAAACCATGGACTGTTCATGTATTTTCTAGGAGATTTCATAGAGATGCAAAGTTGGGGAGCTATATGTGAGGTGAGGGTATTGGTGCAAGATGTAAAAACCCTCATTGAGACCCTCATGCGACGAGTTTATTCCTAAAACTGACATGTATGCCATCCTTGATTCATCTTTACTACAAGCAGTTGTAAACTACCGAGAACAAATCCTGGTTCGTCAAAAAAAGGCCATGGTGCAAGACTTTGTACATAATCCTGAGCTGAGAATACCAGGGAACCTGGTATTTTTCCAGAATTACTTGTTAAAATCCTGAGGTCTCTGTATTGTATTTTCCATAAACCACACAGCCTAACACAAACAACCAACTCAAGGTTTTCAACAAAACCTATTATATACACAGTAATGGTGAAATATTTCCCTCCAAGTAAGTGATCTGAAGTATGTAGTTATACTCTTTACCATCTTATCTCTTTTGGATAAAGAACTTAGGATCCAATGTAGCCATCAGGCAAGTCTAGAACTCGTAGTTATCTACTGCTGCACTTAATATATAACGTATTATATATTATTTCTGCACATATACAACAAACGTTTAAAAAAAGAAATCAAGGTTGCTGTTATTTGTATTAACGAATACAATTACTTTTATATAATTGTTTCCATTGATATATTTGTGTTTTATTGTTCTGCTGCCTTCACAACCACGTCTATGCCTAACCCCAAACTGCTGTCACTTACAGTCTCTGATTACTGGTTCATTAATAACTAATAACTTAAAATACCATTCAGTTTTAGTTAATCTCAGGCAGTAAGTACAAGTTTGGCTAAGCAATGAGGAATATAACCATCATATGAGGTGGGAACAAGAGGCCATCACCTCCAAGCAATACTGCCAGCCATGGCCTTCCACTCAGCTCTCCCTCCCTTTCCCCAGGATACAAGATCCATGAGCTCATGCTGACCCCTCCACACGTTCGGCTGTCTGTCGGGGAGCGGCTGGTACTCAGCTGTACGGCCAGTACTGAGCTCAATGTGGGCATTGACTTTAACTGGACTCACTCGGGCCAGCGCCTGGTCAGTAGTACCTTCTTAACACTTGAACTCTACACACATGACCAAGACCCTTTTACCTTTTTGTAGCAGGGCACGGGTAGTACACTATACTAGTGAGGATAGGTCTACTATTCTGTGTCCTCGTATACAGGAGCAGACCCATAATTAGAGAGCGACACCTGTGATTTTTCCTTCTGTGACACCGTTGTGAAAAGTGTCTGTTGCCTTCGATAAACCTTCTTATGTAATATAAGATAAACATACCAGAGATGTGATATACCTCTTCCGTTTCATTCCTCGCTTGCAGCGTATTCCTCCTTAGGTTTATTTTGAAGCATGTCTATTCATAAGACCAAATTTCAAAGTCAACCAGACTATCTGTGGGAACAGAGGATCTATCCAGTTATTTTTTGTAAATGATGAATGATTTGATCTTCATGGTATCTCAGTCATCTCATTCACCCCCCTCAGACCACAAAAAATGGCTCAGAGGATTTTCACAAAAAGGCCAATAAAGTCAGGCTGTGGAACTCTCTGGAACTGTCCAACACGCTCACCGTTGACAACGTGACGGTCGACCACACGGGGGAGTACACCTGCACAGCGTCAAGCGGTCAGATGGAAAAGAGTGCCTCAGCCTTCCTCAAGGTTTACGGTAGGCCCTGTGCTAATCTAATGCCCAGACCAAGGGTATCCTGGAAATACACACATGCTATGAAAATACTTTGCAATCCTTTACTCAATGTGATCATAACAAAAGTGAAACATTTGTTTGTTTATAATGCCAATGAAGTCCTCATGTGTTTTACTTCCTTGTGGTTTTCTGCGTCCTTAATTCTTGAAGGTCAATCTTTTCAGATTCAATATTCCTGGTGTTTTGTTATGGTCTAATCTACAGGGCTCTTAATTTACTTTTTTGTTGACCAAAGGCTTGTTCTCTTATTTTTCCAGAATTACTTGTTAAAATATACACAGATTGTATATGCGGTTGGGTGAATACATATTGTACTAAACACTTTGGTATGTGGTGCAGTTGACCGAGTGCTCTGTTGGTCTGTATTGTAGAAAAACCGTTCATTGAGTTGAAGGACCCTCGTGCAAATTTGATAGAGCTGACCGTTGGCGACCACACCGCAGAGCCCCTCGTTCCCTTCAAGTACGAGGCCTACCCTGAGCCCTCCATCCAGTGGTACGGTGACCGCTGCATCAGAGCACAACAAATACATTAAACAAACAAATATACATCCCTAAAATCATTGAAAATATAATTAAACAGACTGAAATGACAATATTTTGTGATTATTTCCTTATCCATATGCCTTCCTTATCCAGGAAGGCAAGGCAACTTTATTTATATAGCACTTTTCATACACGAGGTAGACTCAAAGTGCTTCACATATATACATTTTCATACAATAAAATTAAATAGTTGATATGTAAAAGAAAACATAGGCAAAGGTAAAAACATGATAAAATAGATAGAAAATAAAGGCAAAGCATTTTTTGCAATACATTGCACTTTTAGAAAGTGCAATGTATTTAAGATCAGATCCTGTATCTCTCTGGTATCAGATCAACAGTCTCTCTGGTATCAGATCATGTATCTCTCTGGTATCAGATCAACAGTCTCTCTGGTATCAGATCATGTTTTTCTTGTATCAGAACAACAGTCTCTCTGGTATCAGATACTTACATTCACAGTGTTTATTCAGTGATTTAGCAGAAAGCTAAAGCAAATTTAAAAGTCTTCAGTCTTGTTTTAAAAGTGGTAAGGGTTGAGGCAAGTCTTAAATCCTCAGGGATTTTATTCCAGCTATTTGTTGCATATTAACTACATCCTGCTTTCCCATGTTTCGTGTTTACTCTTGGGATAATTAACAGATTGGCCTCAGAAGATCTAGAAGGCATATATATTGGAAGCATATCAGTTACATATTTTGGCCCTAAACCAGGGATTTATAGGTTATGACATACAGGGAGCCAATGTAATGATTTAAGAAATGTTTTCATATGTTGGTCTTTGTTAGAACTCTAGCACTAGCATTCTGAACAGGCTGTATTGGCCTTAGAGTTTTTTTTGGGACACCTGTAAGGAGACCATTTGTGGTAATCAAGCTTATTAGTGATAAAGGTATGTACATGTACGTGTATGTACGTTTTTTTCTTAGTCTTCGGTGGACATGAACTCACTAGATCTTGCTACGTTTTTAAGGTGATAATATGCAGATGTTGTAACTGATTTAATGTGACTGTCGAAATGTAAATGTGAATCCATGATAATCCCTAGATTTCTGGCTTTGATTGAGGCTTTCAGGGACAGAGGGAAAGTGTTGGGTTACTTCAAGCCTTTCATTTTTAGCAGCAAATACAATTATCTTGGTTTTGTCCTCATTTACTTGAAGAAAATTTCGGCACATACAGTCTTTGACTTATTCAATTTACTGGCACAATAGATCTATGTCCCGATAGTCATTTGGTGATAGCGATACATAGATTTACATTTCATCAGCATAGCAATGATAGTCAATGTTGTTATTTTTTATGATTTGCCCTAGTGGGAGTATGATGTTGAATAAAGAGGGTCCTAAGATCGAACCTTGTGGGATTCCACATGTCACGTTGGTTGATTCTGATACAAAGTCGCCGACTCGCCAATCGAAACGAAGTAGTTCCTATTTTGTAGGTAGGACCTAAACCAATTTAAGACTGTGCCTGAAAGCCCCACCCTCTTTTCTAATTTGTCCAACGGTATTGTATGGTCTACAGTGTTCAATGCAGCACTGAGGTCTAGTAACATTAGCATTGAGATTTTGCCCGAGTCTGTGCTAAGGCGGACGTCCTTTACAACTTAATAAAGGCGGTCTCGGTGCTGTGAAGGTGTCGAAATCCTGATTGGAAGGTGTCATAGCAACCAGTTGATGACAGGAAGTGATTAAGTTGCTGGAGGACAACTTTCTCAATGATTTTACTTATGAAGGGAGAATTGATATTGGTCTGTAGTTGTTAATAATAGAGGCATCTAGGCTCCGCTTTTTTAAAAGGGGTTTAACAACTGCAGTTTTCAAGGCTTTTTCGGAATTTGCCTGATTAGAGAGAGTTGTTAACTATTTGCAATATGTCTATTGCTAGGCAGTCAAAACCATTCTTAAAGAGGTTGGTATGTAAAGTATCAAGGCAAAAGGAGATTGGCTTTAGTTGTGCTACTGTTACCACAAGAGTAAAGGAAATTAAATTTTTGATAGTTAGAGGGCCCAAATTGCACTGATTTTCTCGTGTTGAACCACACCCCATGCCTCTTTCTGTCTGTTCAGGTATAAGGATGGCCTGCCAATTAAGGTTGATTACAGGGTCATGCCGAAGAACGGGAGCCTGGTGATCCATGGGGTCTTGGAGAAGGATGCAGGGAACTACACCGTGGTGCTGACCAACAATCTCACCAATGACAAAGAGAGCCACACATTTCAGCTCATTGTCAATGGCATGTACTCTACTACTAATCGAGTCCAATTGACTCTTTTCATAGGGGCAGGGGTCAATCATCATGAGCGACAGTAATATGGCTGAAATGACATATCACGATATAACTTGATCATATTGGTCGATATCGATAACCATTGATAATTGTAATGACCTAAAATGACTAGGAATTACCATGCTGGATTTAAACACTTCTGTTTAACACTTAATATGACCTTCAACATTGATAAATACTCCAATTTCGATAAATGAAATACCCTCATATATTGTAAATAAGTATGAAACCGGGTTTGTGTAACAAACCCACTTGCTAGATTCGGTGGTCCAGTCTCTTATCGATATATAAACATGATTTATATTGATATTGATCAAAAGTCTATTACGATACGATGATTTATTGTTTTATAGCCCAGGCCTAGCGACACCTGTGTTTATTCTATGATGATTCCTGTTTTTAAATGTTTTTTGAAGAGCATGACTCAGATCAATGGCATTAGATAAAGTCTGTTGCTATAGAATAGGCTCGAAAGGAGACAGAACAATTTCGAAAGGTTTTTCATATGGATCTTTTTAGACCAGCCAAACATTCCAGTCTTTAACTGTGAACTTTGCCCAGTATGTTAATGCTCCTCGCATTGTTGTACAGTGCCACCACACATCATCGAGAAAGAGGTTGCGGTGGACACGGACGTGTATACATACGGCAGCAGGGCCACCCTCAGGTGCACCGCCCGGGGATTCCCCATCCCCTCACACATCCAGTGGGAGTGGATGTCCCGGGAAGACTGCCCACAGGCCTTTCAGTGAGCCACACACACACACGCAGAGAGAGAGAGAGAAAGAGAGAGAGAGAGAGAGAGAGAGAGAGAGAGAGAGAGAGAGAGAGAGAGAGAGAGCCCTTCCACCCTCCATTGTCAACACAGTGTTATTTTAGACCTGGAACAGCAGATTTCATGATGGTGATAGAAACGACAGGGAAGGAGACAATGAGAGTGAACTGTGGCCCGATGAAGATTGACAGATTTGATTCATTCTTCTTACAATGGGCCCTTTTTAATAACCTCCTTTATTCAGACTTGTTGAAACCGAAACATATATTTAGTAAACGCATTCTCACTTATAATCACAATTGCCGTCATTCTATCGTCTTGCTGTTTAGAGACAGTGACGATAACCATTAGCTGTTAGCTATTTGTTGTGCCTGGATTGCAGCACATGAGAACTTGAGGGGGGGGGGGGGGTAAACATTAATTACATAAAGGTTTCCTCCCAGGTAAAGTGCTGTGAGAAGAAGCTATGGTGATGGAAGCAGGCAGGACATTGTAGCGACTCCAGACCAGAAAGGAGCTTATCTTAAGCATGCACATCACTTCCTACACCTTAACACTGTGCTTCCTGTTGATCCTCTGGTGCTCTCATATCAAACCAGGCTTCTTCCTGTCAAGTCCACTTCTCTGCTCCGTGATTTCCTCTCCTCCCTTCTTATCAAATGCTCTTGTTTCACGTATTTTCTCTGTAGTGCATCTTAGAATTCGCTCCATCAGGCTTCTTTCTCCTATATTTGGTAGCAGATCTTATCACAGTCTCTATATTCATTGTTTAAAAGAGTTGATAAATAATAAAAAAATATATACAGAATACACAGTGTATTATGCCTCCTATAAAACCGTTGTTACAGGAGATGATTCATCTTTGATTAAATATAACATCTAAATGGTTAGACTTAAAAAAAAAATGGAGTAAAGAAAATATCTTTACTCCAAGTCTTAAAGAAAATATTGTGATTGGAGTTGCATTAGATCCTTTCCGGGTCCTTTTACAATAGGTCAGGGATGGCCGTATCAGAGGTCAACTTAGATGAGTGCACCAGCTGGAGGCATATCAGCAACGGCACAGAACACAACCCTATGGATGGAATCACCATCGACCCTGAACGTGATCATAAGGTACACCCCTATTCATTTCACCAGCAAGATACTACTGCCAGGCCACCATCTATTCCTAATTAATCAGTCGCCTAAACATTGGTTAGGGTCAAAGTTGTCGCTGTATTTCTCATTCAAATGACCTGCCACTTAATGAGTCTGCCTCTGTTCATGAAGAAAATCGTGAGTTCTTTGAAGATCAACAAAGCTGAGGTCCACGCTCTGTACAGATGCCTGGCTGCCAATAAAAAAGGACAAGATTCACGCGTAATCTTCTTCCATGTGACCCGTAAGAAGCCTTTTTCATGGTTAATGTTTCATGTGGCTGTCTGGCAACAAAATTGCCAGACAGCCAAACCAAAGCATTTTTCTGTTTAAATGGATGCATGTACAGCTAGAGAGTCAAAGGAACCCAATTACCACAGAAGAGTATGGAACATTTAAAAAAAGGTTCCAGGAAACTCTTTCCATCAAACACTACTTTAGTTTGGTGGGATCCCTCAACGCTACTGTTGACGCTACATCTTATTTCTCCGCAGGTGGCCTGGAGCTAACCGTGTCTCCATCCAGTGAGCCCATAGAGGAGGAGCCGGTGGTTCTGAGGTGCAAGGCGGACAGGCTCATCTACAGGAACCTGGCCTGGTTCCGCTTGTCCGGCGCCTTTGACTCGGAGAGCACCACATCGGTCCAGCCGTGCCGCTCGCTGACCCTGGCCCAGCTTCCCCTCTCCCAGGCCGCTCTGTCATGCCTGCCGGGCGCCAAGCTCAGCCTGGAGCTGCCACTGGCCAGCGCGTCGCGGCATGACGAGGGCATGTACGTCTGCCAGGTGGAGAACATCAAAACACGGGAGAAGATCTGCCTGCTGCGCAGCCTGACTCTCAGAGGTACATGCTCGCCGCTCTTTCTGCTTAGTCTTTATTTATTTATTTTACTGGCTAAACGTCAAATAAAGATTTTAAATTCACATATTCTTTGCTTCTTAAGGTTTAGTCCTCATGTTCCTTATCATGTTAGGAGTGTAATCTGTGAGGAATGCCATAGTCATCCATCTTTTGAGTTTTGAGTTTGATCTTTCCTGATCTGTTCGGGCAATAATTAAGCCTGTTAAGCACAGGTGGGTGAACCTACAGCACCTTAAACAAAGCATACTTGAGTGAAGAAACAAAGCTAATGTGCATTGGAAAAGTGTCAAGCAAAGAAATGCTTGACGTGAATTTGCATCTGCAACCTTGACTATAGCTCTGGAGCCTGCAAGGATTCTGAATAACATGACTGACCAGAAGGTAAACATGAGCAGCACGATGGTGTTCACGTGCGACGTCACGGGCACCCCTCACCCCAGCGTGGTTTGGACCAAGAACAACCACACCGTTCTGGAAGGTTCCGGTGAGAGCGGGACCAACAGGCTACATCCAAACCATTCAGCAATAAGGTGTCTGTATCTGCACCGTTCCCTCCAAATCCAGGCTAACATGCTGTTGCAAACTGTTTCCAGGAGTTATTCTGAGCGAACGGAACCAACGGTTGACCATCCAGCGTGTGAAGGAGGAGGACAGTGGTCTGTACACATGCACTGCGTGTAACAAGCGTTCCTGTGACTCCTCCCAGGCCTTCCTGACCACAGAAGGTAAACATTGCCTACATCACCCTCATCGTTACAAAGCAGTGCGTACCGTTAAATGCTCTTCAGAAATGTCTAGCATTTCCTGCTGGGTAGTTTGGAAACGACAACATCGTCCTTTATTTTAACCTTCAACCCCTACGCTCTCTTCACATTGTCTCAAGGTTTTCCCCCTTTTTGCCCAGGAGGGAGGAGCATTTTTAAATATCAAATTCTGTGTGTAAGAATAACCTCACTTGTTCCGGTAGGGGAAGTTGACCCCCGTTAAAAAATCCTACAGGCAGTTTAGGAAAAAACATAACAATGAAGAGATTTCAGGACAATGGGAGAGGTCCCCCACCCCCCACTCCCTCTATACTGAACCCATGCCGGGACAAACAACAAATGGTCTCACTCCAATCAAGGTCTACGTGACCATAATGCCACTAGCCTGGTCAGTACACACATCCCCTCCTGGGCCGCTGACAGAATAATAAGCATAAACAGAGCATAAGAAGAAACAGGGAATGATTGGGATCATGAGTGAAAATGAGAGGGGTTGGGGACCATGGTGGGCCCAGATTGTTGTTATGACTAGATACACTTCCAGCCTAGACTTCTTCCTTCAGCCATGGTCACGTGCACGCACATGCACATGCACACACACACAGCAATTACAACCAACCTCTCCTCACATCATTATTGTCAACAAATGCCAAAAGTATGGGAGTCATGTTAATGTTTTAACACTGTCCACTTTTGTTTCTAAAGTCTTAGTAGAATAGTCCATGGCTATGCAACCCAATACTGTGATGGCTTTGTTAATAAAGAGCGTAATTTCCCAATGGCTGTTGTTTTTAGGGGCGGAGGAGAAGACCAATGTGGAGCTGATTGTGCCTATTGGCTGTGTGGTCATTGCCATGTTTTTCTGGCTGCTGATAGTCTTCGTCATCCGAGGAAGAAAGAGGGTACAACTAATTGAGCATAACTCTCTCTCACACACACAGACCCAAACGCAAGCATGTACGGATGCATGCACACACACACACTCCCTTTACTAGCACAACACTCAAACAAGCAGACAAGACACAAAGCCAAAAGGACACATTCAGGCAATCAACAACATAGACACACTTACCAAAACATAGACCACTGTAACCGGTTGATTAAAACTAACAAGGCTGGCTCATGACGGCACCTCTGCTATTGTTTCACTAAAACAACAGTCCGATCTCTCCTCCCACACACAGCCTTTCTAAACCTAACCCTCAGAAGAGGGTCAGGGTCATTAGCAAAGTCCTGTTTATTGTGTACAAACAATTACCAGAAATGACCAGTGATGACCTCTTTGGTTTGTGAATGTCCACTCTGTCAGCAACACACCAACACGCCAACTCATTCACTCACCGTCTCTCACTGTCTCTCACTCACTCACTGTCTACCTTCCTGTCTGTCTGTCTGTCTGTCTGTCTGTCTGTCTGTCTGTCTGTCTGTCTGTCTGTCTGTCTGTCTGTCTGTCTGACTGACTGACTGACTGACTGACTGACTGACTGACTGACTCAATGACACTCTCTCACCCTCCCACTCTCTGTCTCTCTCTCAGCCTACCGGTGAGGACGTGAAGACGGGCTACCTGTCTATGATCTTGGACTCTGAGGACATGCCAGTGGATGAGCAGTGTGAGCGGCTCACGTATGATGCCAACAAGTGGGAGTTTCCCCAGGACAGGCTGAAACTAGGTGACCCACAATCAAGACCATGTCACGCATAACCAGTGTTAAGCATAGGGGCAGGATAATGGAGCAAACCTCAATGTTCTCAGTCAAGCAACCTTACCTGAACCTTACCTTCTCATTAATGATATCTCGTAGAAAGAGATCACTGGAAGACCATATGGAAATATGGGTTGTGTAAATGACTAACATTTCATCCATACATTTATGTTTGCTATGCATTTAATCGCTTCATCCATTGGGAGTTACCATTCACGCTGCTGCATAAAAGCTAAGCCAAGCTATTTTGAATGACTTCATATTATTTGTTACAAAGGCGATCCTTTGGGGCGAGGTGCGTTTGGTCAGGTGGTGGAGGCCGCTGCTTTTGGCATCGAGAAAAACACCACGTGTACAACTGTTGCTGTCAAAATGCTGAAAGGTACAAATAAACAGGGTAGAGAGAAACCCTAACTGTTTCATTGAAAACAAAGTGGCAATGACAAATGTAGAGGCAATAAAGGAAAATACTATTTGGTGTGCTACAGAAGGGGCCACATCGAGTGAGTACCGGGCGCTGATGTCCGAGCTGAAGATCCTCATACACATCGGTCACCATCTAAATGTGGTCAACCTTCTGGGAGCCTGCACCAAGCCGGGGGGTGAGTCCTCATAGCAATCGTACTACTAGAAAACATTGCCTCCTCCTCAGTATCTTCATTGTGACATTCTTCTGGTATGCACCAATGAGGAAGGACATCATACGGCCCCTTTATTAGTACTGCTACTTGTTCATTGGTTATCATGATTGGTTATTATCTGCTTGTCGTCAAATTAGACATATGTTTTAAGCACCTGAGAAATAATATATATGTCTAGCTCTTTATGGTTGGTCTCCCCACAAAATGTCACATTCACTTTTTCTGAATGTTCTCTATTCTCTCCCTTTCTCTACTCAGGACCATTGATGGTGATTGTAGAGTATTGTAAAAACGGCAACCTGTCCAGCTACTTAAAGAGCAAGCGTGGAGAGTACAGTCCCTTCAAGGTAACCCTGCTGATGTCACCATGCATGCAACACTATGACCAAACACACACTCAAGAAGTATGCTCCAGTTACAACACAGCAGAACAAATTTGTGCACAGAAAAAAACTATTCTTTATAAACTATATATTATATTATATTATATTATATTATATTATATATATATAGTTTAGCAAGAATTGCCTTCATGCTTTTTAGAT